>NC_141042.1:37637500-37800000 GCF_052040795.2 Danio rerio
CTGCCCTAGACGCGGATATAATGGAGGGCGCGGGTGGTGAGGGTAGTGTCGGGGACACAGCCCTTTCTATTCTATCGCCCTAGACGCGGATATAACTAAGGGCGTGGGTGGTGAGGATAGTGTCGAGGACGCCGCCCTCTCTATTAGTCGCGGATATTACTGAGGGCATGGGTGGTGAGGGTACTGTGGCGCAGATGCCGCCCTCTCTATCCTGCCGCCCTAGACGCGAACTGAGGGCGCGGGTGGTGAGGGTAGTGTCTGGGATGCCGCTCTCTCTATTCTGTTGCCCTAGGCGGCCGCCTAGGTCGCCTCTATGGACGTGCCGGCCCTGCACACAACCATCTCTAGGGTTTGCAGAGAATGGTCCAACAAAGAGGAAATATCCAGTGAGAGGCAGTTCTGTGGGCGCAAATACCTTGTTAATGCCAGAGGTCAGAGGAGAATGGCCAGATTGGTTCCAGCTGATAGAAAGGCCGTGGTCTGCAGAAAAGCATCTCTGAACACACAATGTTGAGGCGGATGGGCTACAGCAGCAGAAGACCACACCGGGTGCCGCTCCTGTCAGCTAAGAACAGGAAACTGAGGCTACGATTCACACAGACTCACCAAAACTGGACAATAGAAGATTGGAGCAACGTTGCCTGGTTTGATGAGTCTCATTTCTGCTGCCACATTCGGAGGCAACCCAAGCTCATTCTGGAAACGTAGCCCCGCGGACGTTTCTGGAGACCGCGATTTACGTGGGCGGAGGTACGTAAGGCCGCGTTTAGTTTTTTTCGAGCGAACGCTGCGGGGTGGTGTGGCGCCGCTCCGCCCCTCCTCTTCGCACTCGCCGGCCGACGGCTCGCCTCCGAGTGGAGGGCTTTTCCGATGCAACCAGTTTGTCCGCTTAGCTTACAGCGTTGCGTCGGCGGAGCGGAGGCCTCGGAGGAGGAGCCGGCCGCGGGACGACGACCGGGATCGAGTCTGGGGAACAGCGGTTCCGGAAATCAGGTAAGACGAAAAACGGAATCCGAAAAATAAGGGCGAGAACACGGCGGGATCCGAAAACACCGTCGAAATCGAAGACGAGGGCTTTTGCTTTTTTTTTTTTCTGGACGGCTTTTGCGAACCGTTGCTCGGGTTTAGGGAAAGAGGAGGAAGAGGAGGGCGGCCGAGTCGGCCGATCCGGCAGCTTTTCGCGCGAGAACGGCGCGAGCGTGAACGGCACGCGCTTCCAAGAGGAAAAGCGCGCACATCGGCCTCTCGCGGATCCGCGAAAACAAAAACCGCTCAAATACGTACCTCCCGGGACGTAAATCGCGGTCCGCAGAAACGTCCGTGGGGCTACGTTTCTACAATGAGCCTGGGTTGTTCGCAGGGTAGGGTCAAAATTTGGCATCAACAACATGAAAGCATGGATCCATCCTGCCTTGTATCCATTTCTGGTTAATATGTGGTATTGCTTTAGCATATTTGTGGCTCAGATCTGGCAAACAGGGGTGGACCGCCTTAGAGCCATCATTCCATGCAGTATGTGGTCCAGATGTAAGTGTCTGGTGTGGACCAGATTTGGGCCTGAATAAAAGCAAACTTTGGCCCAGAATAGGGTCAGTTCTGATTCAATTTGGTTGAATTCTGGCTAATATGTGGTATTGCTTTAGCTTATTTGTGGCCCAGATCTAACAAATAGGAACAGACCACCCTAGAGCTGTAATTTCATTGAGTATGTGGTCTGGATGTAAGTGTTTGGTGTAGGCTAGATCTGGGCCAGAATAAAAGCAAACCGTGGCCCAGAATAGGATCAGTTCTGGTTCATTTGGTTGAATTCTGGCTAATATGTGGTATTGCTTTAGCGTATTTGTGGCTCAGATCTGGCTAACAGGAGTGGACCGCCTTAGAGCCATCATTCCATGCAGTATGTGGTCCAGATGTAAGTGTCTGGTGTGGACCAGATTTGGGCCAGAATAAAAGCAAACTGTGGCCCAGAATAGGGTCAGTTCTAGTTCATTTGGTTGAATTCTGGCTGATATGTGACATTGCTATGGCATGATTATGGCCCAGATCTGGCAATCAGGAGCAGACCGCCCAAGTGCCATCATTCCATGCGGTATGTGGGTCGGATGTAAGTGTCTGGTGTGGGCCGAATTTAAGCCACAGGAATTTTGCCAACTGGGGTTGGTGTGCATCCAGGAACAGGGTTGGGAAAAACTGCTTTAAGTAACTGAAATGGCAAGCAAACAGCAGCACGGATATACAAGCAGAACATATTAAAACAAATAATAATTTGCATAATATATTCATGCCGTGGTGCATTGCTGAGAACTAAAGAACAACATCCATCACAGCATTGTTGTCCACAGATTTCACAACTTGCTCATAATTGAACAGAGACACTGGAAAGAAATACATAAAACTGTCTGGGAGTCTTGTTCAAAGCACTAACACGGACATAAGGCCATGCTTTAAGAGTAACAGAGAGATCATGCAGGGTAAAAATAAATGCAATTAATCTGCAGACGAACAAACCAAACCTTCCTGCTTTTTAGGTTATCTGTGTATATGTGCTTGTCTGTGTATTTATTAGCTGTTTTATGCTTACATTACATGTTTGAGCTTCCCTCAAAAGGGTTTTAGTTAACATATGCATTACAGGACCTGCTTTTTGCAACTCTCGAGGAAAGCGTTCGTTCATTTTGCCATCCTGCATTTGTAATCCATAACAAAATATTAATACGCTGCAGACAAAAAGCCTGCTGTAAAATAATACAGAAACAAGGAACGCTTCTTTTTTTCCAGTGGCTTCTCTACTAAACTCAGTCCTGCAAGACTTGAAATGAAACACTCGAGTCTTTTTTTTTTCTCCACCTAATGTCATTTCACTAAAAGATGCATTTATTTTTGATTGTGCGGCTGGATGAGATGATGGGTCATGATTATAACGTTGAAGAATATTCCCGTAGATGTGTGGTGGGAAAAGGACGCGTGACAAAAGATGCAGTAAGATGAAATATCCAGCACTTGAAGATTCTTGGAGCAGTTTAACATATCTACATTTAACATGTACAGCACTGTAAAAAATAATACCCGATATCTACACAATAAAATTGAGGTAACCGATCACAAGCAATATTATAAATTAAACTCTTCAAATATGGATTGAGTGAGACATGGCTCACAGAGTTTTGTAATGTACTAAACATGAAAAAAAATTAGATATGAGATTGCAGGTAAACCAAAGAAATTTTCAAAAATTTGGAAGCCCTTTTTTGAATATCTACCGACTGATCAATGAAAACTGATTGGTATGGAAGATTCTGAATCATAGCAATGTGAACAAAATACTAATTCTCAATAATTAGGTATGTATAGGTTTTCAATTATCCAATTTTATTTTTTATTTTATTTATTTACTTATTTATTATTATTATTATTTTTATTAATCTCTTTTCTTTATTTTATCATTTTTTCTTTTCCTTTCTCTTGTTATCTGTATTGATTTGTACTCATATGTATATATGCTCTATATGTCATGTACATATGCAGATATTTGGCTGAACTTGTGGATATGTGCAGATTTTTCATAGAGGAATATGATTAGGTATCTGTACAGTTGTGGATGTACATGTGCATATGTATCTACATTTCAAATATGTTTCTTTATTATTATTTGCTGGCATGGGGGGGATTTGGGGTTTGTTCTTTAAAATGTGAAAAACTTTAAATAAAATATAAAAAAATATATATATGGATTGAGTAACAATTCATTAAATTGGATTATTTAATATTAGTCATTTAAAATAAGTAGCTGTGAACAGTATTTTAAAAAATAGCAAATTATAACCAGAGTTATTGATTTAATTATTGATCGGTGTAACAGAAAATGATTGTGAATTTGAAAATGCAAATTTTAATCAAGTTGGATTTAATCAATATTTTCTCTTTTTTAAATAATTAAAAAATAATAGCTAGATTCTTTTAATAAAATTGATTAGATTTTATTACAGACATTTTTAAGTCATTTCAAAGCGAAAAAATGGGCTAAAAACAGGAAATTAATTTTTTAAATGAAGTGTTCATATTAAATTTAATACAATATATAAGGCCACAGAATGACTTTTTACAGTGTGAAGTCAAAATTATTAGCCCTCCTGTGATTTTTTTGATTATTTGTTCAAATATTCCCTATGCAAGGGATGTTTTTATACGAAAGAAATGCTCGCAGTATTTTTCTTCTGGAGAAAGTCTTATTCCTTTTTAGTTTGACTGGAATAAATGCAATTTTAATTTTAGAAATACGATTTTAAAAGGTCAGTATTATCAGTCCCCTTATGATTATTTTTCAATGGACTAGACACCCCCGGATAGCATTCGAATGTGGGCCTCTTTGGGCAGTAATGCAACACTGGTGGTATGTTCCTGAAGGCACACCAACAGTACACATTTTCAACCTTTCCCTAATCAAACACATCTCAATCAACTCATCAGAACTTTAGAAGAGACTCCAAAACCTAAAATGAATGGGTTAGATAAAGGAGGCTTCCAGAATATCTACTGTCCCAGATAGCATACGAATTCTGGCTGATATGTGATGTTGTTATGTCTTAAAAGGCTGATTTATACTTCTGCGTCAAACACCGGTGTATACTACAGCGCTGACGCATAGCCCTTCACCGTGGCCGTCGGCGTCACTGACGTGCACCTCTCAAAAATTGTAACTACACGTCGCAACAACGCGTAGCGCAAGCTCTGTGATTGGTCGGCTTGGTAGCGCTGACGAGTCGGGGCGGGACCGAGAGCCGCGCGAATGGCGCGAACCCAATGTAACGATTGTTTACAAGTGTGGAGTCCCGTGAAGGAGCACCGGATGGAAAGTTTTGTTTTGTGTTTACCTCATTGTTAAAGTTGCTGCACGTCCGCCAGTTCCTGCCTCAAAATGAGCGAGTTTGAGCCACTTGTACCTCCCGGAAGTGTTCAGGAAAAGCAAAACAACAGCGAAGAAACGCGACACAGAGGAACATTAACACCTCACTGCCAACTAGCGTTTCAGAAGTGTTAATGCAAACCAACCGCAGAAGTATAAATGCACAGCCACGCGCGTTGCATGCACCGTGGGTTACGCCGGTCACTTGACGCAGAAGTATAAATCAGGCTTTAATTGTGGCCCAGATCTGGCAAACAGGAGCAGACCGCCCAAGTGCCATCATTCCATGCGGTATGTGGGCCGGATGTAAGTCTCTTGTGTGGGCCGGATTTGAGCCACAGGAATTTTGCTAGCTGGGTCCAAACACTGAAGAGCAAATCCATCGATGCCCAAATCTATCTTCAGGTATGAATAAAGTAACCTCAATGTTGTGTTTTTGGATTTTTTACACCGATTTTCTAATGAAAACAAGCATTTCCAGGGTCTCCAGCAGGCATTTTGTCTTATACTGTATCAATTTCTGCTCTCCAACATGACGTTGAACTCTGCTCAGTGCACGCATTGCTCATGTATATTCAAGCACTTATTAAGAAAGATTAATGATGTTGGGTTTGCGTTGAAAATTGCCAACATGCCTTCAGAATTCTGCACATTCCTCAATCCTTATGCTACTTTTATAATTCTCAGCCACTAATTGGATTTCAGTATGTTTTTTTTTTTTTTGCAGACATTCCTATAAAATGATCTCAGAAAAGTCCAGATTCTGTCTGAGTGTTATTTAGCGCACAGCATGACAATCCTCGGGCTGCGGCGTGTGAGGATTTGAGTGAAGTGGAGGGAGGGAGCAATTGCCTTTTTGCCAGCTAATGGTTTACTAAATTAGGCTCCCCATCTGTCGACTCTTACAGAGCCACCTTTTCCTAATCTAGAAAGACAATCTTAGCCAGGAGATTTTGTAGGGGAGTGGGGAAAAGGGCAAAACCCTGGCTTCTCTTTCTTCTTTGCTTTTGATGTACTGTAATGCAGGGCTGTATGATACTGGAAAAATATGCAATGTTGTTGTTGAGTATTGCAGCATTATTTAAGTGCTGGTTTATTTATTTATTTACGTCACACTTTTAGATGCAAGCAGTCTGGGATTACATGATACTGAATAAAATACACTACCTGACAAAAATCTTGTCTTTGAATCCCAGTTGTAAGAGCAACAAGTAATAACCTGACTTCTAGTTGATCATTTCTAAGGTTGATTTTTTTTCTTAGAAACTGCATCCCAATCATCACAAATACTACAGAAGACCTACTGGAAACTGTAGAAAATAAAGTCATGCTGCAGTGGAAACAGAATGAATATTGTGTCTGACTCCATTATGAGTTTGGAGGACTGCATCCATACATCTCTGACATGACTCAAATCACTGATTAATAAAGTCATCTGGAATGGCAAAGAAAGCGTTCTTGCAGGACTCCCAGAGTTCCTCAAGATTCTTTGGATTGATCTTACCCCAGACACGCTCAATAATGTTCATGTCTGGTGATTGGGCTGGCCAATCCTGGAGCACTTTGACCTTCTTTGCTTTTAGGAGCTTTAATGCGGAGGCTGAAGTATAAGCAGGACCACTATCCTGCTGGAGAATTGTCCCTCTCCTGTGGTTTGTAATGTAATGGGCAGCACAAATGTCTTGATACCTCAGGCTGTTGATGTTGCCATCCACTCTGCAGATCTCTCGCACGCCCTCATACTGAAAGTAACCCCAAACCATGATTTCTCCTTCACCAAACTTGACTGATTTCTATCAGAATCTTGGCTCCATGCTGGTTCCAGTAGGTCTTCTGCAGTATTTGTGATGATTGGGATGCAGTTCGACAGGTGATTCAACCTTCAAATGATAAGTCAAAGTTGGTATTAGTTACTCTTACAACTGGAATCAATGACAAGACTATTGTCGGGTATTGTAAATTTATTCATTCATTTTCTTTTCGGCTTAGCCCTTTATTAATTCAGGGTCGCCACAGCGGAATGAACCACCAACTTATCCAGCATGTTTTTACGCAGCGGATGCCTTTCCAGCTGCAACCCATCTCTGGGAAATGTAGTGTAAATCAGATATATTATTGCAAAAATAATAATTGTGTGATATATATATATATATATATATATATATATATATGTAGCAGACTTCAAATGGACTTCCCTCTCAAACACGGTCACACACACAGATGAGGTGGAGAAACACTGATTTATTCCCTTAACAAAACAGTGAGGCACAGTCAGTATAGTTTAACACTGGAAACCCTCTCAATCCTCTGCTTCACCATCTGCGTGCACCACGCGACTCAGCAGGCACACAGAGAAATATGTATTTTACTATTTTAAACATTTAAATGCCAATAAAAACAAAATCACATAAATTGCATAATATAAATAAAATATGTAACATTAAATAACTGTTAATTGTAAATTGCATTTATTTTCTTTTGATCACTGATAAAATAAAACCCTTTTTGTTTGCATTAATTAAATTATTAGTTGAAAATCTGCCATGACACAATTAAATGACACCATTACTGTAATTTAAACTAATTTACATATTTGAATCCTTAAAATAACAAGCCAATAACCAAAACAACATACCTTAACAAAACAGTGAGGCACAGTCAGTATAGTTTAACACTGGAAACCCTCTCAATCCTACATGAAAAATACACGTGCAAATGAAAACTCTAAAATCACAATAAACACACCATTTAAAGTAAAATATACTCATCACAACAATACACATTACAACAGAAACCCTAAACAGCATTTTAGTGTCAAAATAAAATGATTGTAACTGCAAAGGGATAATAATTGTAGGATTAGAGGAGAGCGAAAATTACCTCTGCTTCACCATCTGCGTGCACCACGCGACTGAGCGCGGGCACACAGAGGGAAGCTTTAACATTCACCCGGTGTTACACTATTTACAGCCCCACCTACAACAAACATAGGAACTCTTGAAGTGAATAAAACAAAACATTAGATGCAAGTTTTGCTGAAGTTAACTATTACTTGCATATAAAAATAAATAAGTAAATAAATAAATCTCTTAAATGAATCGGCCACATACTCCCCCCTTAACTTCACAAAACTTGTACTACCACACTTTAATTCAATAAGGAAGCAATTAAGTCAAATAATTTCTGACAATTTACACCACTTAGTCATGCAACATACTTGTTACCCGAACCTCCCGGGAGAAAGAACAAATGAAAGTTGATCAGGCTTCCAGATATTCCCTTGCTAAAGAAGTGCCTCTTACACTACTCAACTTGACTACTGTGTTATTTTGCTTGCCTATATTCCTATGACTTGGCCGAATATCCTAACTTCTTAAAATAAAAGTGACTTGGTAACCCCTACGACGGCGTTGTGATTTACTCTCTGTGTCATGTTTTGAATCAGTCTGTTTACAGGTCTAACTAACCTACCAGCCCGTGTTCGTACCTGGGTTACGATTTTAGACACATTAGGGGGCGCACTGGAAATGGACAGAGAACTGGTGGATCTTGGACAGGGCACTGCATCAACTCTGGGAACACTGAGTTCTTCTGTCAGAGTTGCTGGAACGGTATGAGAATTGACTCCAGTACTATCATTTTCACTCTCTTGGAGCTGGATGCTTGTTAATTTCCTTTGCTCACCAGAATCTACTGGATCCTCCTGATACCCTATGTCTGATCCTCCTCTCACTGAATCGTCTTTTGCAGGTAAGGAAGCCACCCACTCAACGATCCGCTCTGTTTCTACAGGATCATTCTGGGTTAAGCTTTCCATTAAGGTTCCATCTGATTGTTCTTGACTGGATAGTGAACTATCACAAGACTCTCCTACTTCCACTTCAAGAGGCAAGAAATTGGCCTTCAGCATGAGATTACGGTGCACTACCTTTTCTCTACCCGTATTGGTGTTTTTGATGCGAAAAGTGTGACATCTAGAGTCTTTTGAGATCACCACATAGGGTATAGATTCCCACTTATCAGCCAACTTCCTGCGGCCTCTTTCTCCCTTATTAGCCAACAACACTTGATCTCCTTCCTCAATGTCACAGCCTTTTGTCCCCTTGTTGTAGAGTTCTGCCTGTCGTTCCTGACTCGCTCTCGCATTTGCTTGGGCTAAGTTAAGAGCCTCCTTAAGATCATCCCTCATCTTTGCAATATAGCTGTCATAGTCCGTAATGTCATCATCTCTCCCAATGCTGTGAAACATAACATCTACTGGCAGACGAGGTATCCTTCCATACATCAGGTAGAATGGTGCATATCCCGTGGATTCATGAGCGGTGCAATTATAAGCGAAGGTTAGCGTCTGTAACATCTGAGGCCATTTTTGCTTATCTCTCGGGGGCAATGCTCTTATCATACTGCCTAGTGTGCGATTAAAGCGCTCAGTAAGACCATTTCCCATAGGGTGATAGGCAGTTGTCCTCGACTTCTTGACGCCTGCAAACTGCAACAGCTCCTGGATCAACTCACTTTCAAAGTTTGCACCCTGATCGGCATGGATCCTCTCTGGGAACCCGTAGATGCAAAAATATCTGTCCCACAGTTGACGTGCTACCTGTCTGGCAGATTGGTTGCTACATGCAAAGGCATGAGCCATCTTAGTGAAATGATCTGTGACTACTAGTACATCTACAGTGCCACCCTTGCGATCTTCAGCACTCCAGAAGTCGATACACACTAGCTCCAGAGGCCTAGTTGTTCTCACACTCTCGAGCGGTGCCTTCGCTTCTGGCTCAGGCGTTTTGCTCACCACACAACGCTTACAGCACTTAACATGCTCTCTGACGTCTCGCTCCATTTGGACCCAGAAGAATCTTTCTCTAGCCAGGTAGAGTGTTCTGGATTGGCCTTGATGGCCAGCTTTGTCATGTATCCCTGTCAAGACTTGATCAGTCAGTGAAGTAGGAACAACATATTGCCATCGTTTCTTTCCTGTGAGCTGATCTTTACACACACGGTACAGTATCCCATCGAGGAGCTTTAGTTTTTCCCACTGTTTAAGAGTCTTCAGAACCCTTGGCGCCTCTTTTGTCCTCTCACGTCTTGATGGCCTTCTGCCACGAGTGACATAAGAAAGAACTCTGGCCAAGACAGGGTCTGCTAACTGTTTATTCTGAAGCTCTCCCAGTGTAAACATTGGTAATGTGTCCTGACCTGCTGGGACCAAGTTGTGTACGTCCTGAATGAGCCAGTGATGCACTTTATCCTTTGGTCCTGCACTCCACTCTGCCCGACTATCCAGTATGGCTGACACTTCATCCGAAGAAAGCAAGCATTGGGGTTCAGCAGACTGACACTGAGCACTAATGCGAAATGCATGTTGGACAACATCTTTCTTAAACTGCTCCGCCTGCTCCATCAGGGTCTCATACGGTTCAGACACAAGTCTCTGACTTATGCGTCCCTGAACAAAAGGTTGCCGACTCATTGCGTCTGCCACTACGTTCTTGCTCCCTGGGATGTACTGAATGCTGAAATTATATGGTGCTAACTTAGCAACCCATCTCTGCTCACACGCGTCAAGCTTTGGCTTCGTTAAGATGTAGGTTAACGGGTTGTTGTCTGTCCATACTGCAAAAGAATGACCTTTCAACCAATGGCTGAACTTTTCACAGATGGACCACTTTAGAGCCAAAAACTCTAAACGGTGAGCGGGGTAATTGCTTTGGGCACGTGTGAGGGCCTTGCTGGCAAATGCCACAGGACGGGCTCTAGTCTCACCTTCAGGGATCTGAGAAAGTACTGCGCCTAATCCATCCAGCGAAGCATCCGTTGATAGAATGAATGGACGATTGAAATCTGGGTGTGCAAGCACCACTGTTTCTAGGAGAGCGGACTTCAGCATATTAAAAGAGTCACGCTGTTCACTTTTCCAGTCGCTTGGGCTTAGCTTCCTCCAATGAGACAATTTTGCTCCGTTGTTCCTTTGTCCCTTTGGCGCGGCAGTCAATGCAAATAAAGGCTTGGCTATACTAGAGCAGTTCTGTATGAATCGCTGATAGAACATAACCATTCCAAGAAAAGCTCTTATCTTTTTCTGAGATGGTGTGACCCCATCTTCCAGCATGAGATCTCTCTCATCCATCGCAGCAATAGCCTGAACTTTATCAGGGTCAGCTGATACTCCTTTTTGGTCTATCACGTGACCTAGAAACCGCACACTCCGACGTAACAAGTGACATTTTTTTGGAGCAAGCTTCAAGCCATGAGCCCTCAATCGAATAAACACCAACTCAAGCCTCTTCAGTGCTTCACTCTCGTTCGGCGCAAATACTAAAAGGTCATCCAGATAACATAGTAAAGTCAGGAAGTTCTGGTCTCCAAATACATGCATCATGAGTCGCATAAAACTTGCGGGACTGTTGCACAAACCCTGAGGAAGTCTGTTAAACTCATAAAGCCCCATAGGCGTTGTAAAAGCAGTAAATCTTTTGTCTTCTTCTGCCATCTCTATGTTATAGAATCCCGAAGTGAGATCCATGGCACTGAAAATGGCGTTTCCACCCAGCGCAGCTAGACAGTCTGCCTGGTGTGGCAAGGGATGAGCATCCTTAGTAGTGCGGGCATTTAACCATCGATAGTCGACACATATGCGCAGATCTCCACTTTTCTTCCAGACAAGCACCAATGGGGAGGCCCATTCGCTAGAGGATTTACGAATGATCTCAAGCTCCTCCATTTCTGAAAGAACATGTCTGAGCTTATGATAGTGCGCTGGTGGCACTCGTCTATAAGGAAGCCTAAAGGGTCGATTGTCAACTAGATGTATACGATGGTAGAAACCATTCGCCTTGCCACAATCCAACTTGTTTTTTGAGAACACGTCTTCATACTTGCAGATCAGCTGCACAAGCTTTTCCTTCCAATACTGGGACACTTCGCATGCCTCTATGTTGAGGTCACCTAGGCCAAACGAGTCAAGTCTGTTGGGAGATCTTGAGTCAGAAGACGTGGCATTGTCATTCATGCAAATGGTAACTTGACTGGAGGATATCAGCTCATGACTGGCTGGCAATTGGGGGCTCAAGTCCAGGTCCTCGAGGGCTATACAAGGGGATACGTCTGCCAGTTTTGCATTCCTCCGTAATGTCACAGGCTTGTCACTAGCATTTAGAACTTTGACTGGCACCCATCCATCACTACTCATTGATGCCACAACACGGCCAATAACAACATTCTTGCTTGAGTGTGATTTAGCAGGCTCAACGAGAACGGCACTTCCTTCTGAGATAGGCACATTGGCAGGTAACTTGGCCCATACAAGGTGCTCTCGCTGGGGACACAACACTACAGCTTGGGTAAGTTTAGCTGTCCCTACTTTAGTAGGCATTTCAGTTCCTTTCCATCTGTGGAGACCAGACAACATGTTCAAGAACTGTGCGATATCATCATTTCCTGAACTTTCTGGATGACTCAGAACATGCCAATAGCGCTGCACATTTTTCATCTGGCTAATAATGTATTTGATGACATTAGTACCCAGGATCATTTCATCTCGCTGACCAGGGACAACTAACATTGGAACATTGACCACATATCCATACACTTCTATCTCGAGGTGACAAATACTTTCAGGCTGAACGTTGACTCCACCGCAACCGACAAGGATGATATCTGGTCTCTTCTCACTTGATGTAAGAACAACCCCTGCACTCTTTAACTTGCACTCAGCTTCCTTGTTTATGGTACAGGCCATAGACCCACTATCAAGAAGTGCACGTAATGTAACGTTTGCTCCGACAATAGAGACATCGGTGTAAAACAGACTGTCAGCTTTTTCCAACTTCATCACATTTTGAAAAAGTACATTTTTATCAGGGGTTGCCTTACAGCTTTCCTCAAATATCTGAAGTTCATCCTTGTCAATGAGGGTTTCATTCTCCATGCTCACATTGTCCCCTCTCCAATGCGAGCATACTCGTTTCCCTGAGAGTGTGAGGTACCAGTTGGCTGCGGGGTTGCTTCCACCACATTAGGACAGTCTCTACGCTGATGTCCGACCCTCAAACAGTTTAGACACCGCCTCTCTCGCATGCAATGTGAACGGGTGGAATGTGCTGGATCTCCACAAACACGACAAGAGGAAAAGCGAGCCCTATGTGTCTGAAAGGACCCTGGAGAATTATGTGCGGGCTGGCTGGTTCGTTCCAACACTCTCTCCAGCATGTTGAGGACACGTTCCAATGCTTCAGAATTAGACTGGGACACTTTAGCTTCAGAATGACTACTGGGGGTGCACGCTGTAGCATTAGCAGCAGTTAATTCACTTTCTTTTACTTCCTCTAAAACAGGAACTGCCTTAGCTGTAGATACATGGAGGGTGTGGGGCTTGACTGTATTGGGGATTCTACGACATTGGTTTTCTCTCTGATGTTCATCAATAGCTTCCTGGATTTCCTCAATAGACCATTTGCTCATAGGTTTGCATTTGAACACACTAGATAGCTCAGGGTCAGGACAGTTTCGTATGAACATCATGGCCACTTCTGCATTCATGTTTTCCATGTTACTGCCACTGTAAATGTAAATGACTGTTAGCCCGCTCTGCTGCAGAATTTAATCTCACCCAGTAATCTACAGGGCTCTCCTTAAATTTAGGCTGAGTGGCGTAGAAATCTGCCAGTGGCAAAAGGGACACAGGGTGGTCGCTAAAGTAGTGTCTTAGCATATCATAGATTTTCTCAACACTAACTGAACCAGTGCTTTTAAGCCCTACTTTAATGATATTTTTGGCTCTTCCAAGGAGATGACTTTGGATAGTGCTTGCTTTCTCTGCTTCAGGGCAGCTACTCTTCTGCAGATACAACTCCATTACATCTATCCACTCATTGACAGTGTACTTGTCACTCTCATCACCCTTAAACATTGGTGGTTCTTTAATGTCTGATCTCACTATAAAACTAACCTTAGAAGTTTCGAGTGAAGGTTGCCCTAACTGTGTTGTAGTTGTGGGTGTTGTGTTAGCGACATTTTGGCTAGCTAACAAGCGACCGGCTATGGATTCACCAATCTGACTACCCAGCTCTCCTATCAGATCTATTAATTGCTGAGTGACATTGTTGTTACTGTCAGAAGGGGTTGAACATGCTGGCTGCGCTAAATCAGGACACGGGCTCACCTCTGGTAACGAAACTGAACTGGGAAATAACAATTTTGGTGTGGCTCCTGTATTCCCTTCAACTCTGTACAAACCTCTACCCCTCCCACCTAATGGTGTGAATAAATCCGATGTATTTTGTCCCTTTTCAGCCATTATTAATGATACCACAAACTGAATTATGAGTTACTATTACAACTTAAACTTGAGAATATGTAAACCCAAAATAACCAAATGTACAAAATCTCAATTCAGAATATAGCATTGAGTGAAAAATCAAGTCACCAAATAAGTGTTAATGTCCAATGTATGCTGATGTCCAAAATGTGTATGTGTAAAATGTGTGTAATTGTGTATAGTTCGTAGGAGTTGTAGACGAATAACGACGTATGTGTGTGCAAATGTCCAATGGGAATCACTTGAATATCTGCTGCGTAGATCCTTGTCACACGGTACAGCACCAGGACGTCTCAGCACACTGCTTGACCCCGGCGATCGGCTGCGGCTGACCAATGGATCCGGGTCACGGCACCAGTTAGATGTAGCAGACTTCAAATGGACTTCCCTCTCAAACACGGTCACACACACAGATGAGGTGGAGAAACACTGATTTATTCCCTTAACAAAACAGTGAGGCACAGTCAGTATAGTTTAACACTGGAAACCCTCTCAATCCTACATGAAAAATACACGTGCAAATGAAAACTCTAAAATCACAATAAACACACCATTTAAAGTAAAATATACTCATCACAACAATACACATTACAACAGAAACCCTAAACAGCATTTTAGTGTCAAAATAAAATGATTGTAACTGCAAAGGGATAATAATTGTAGGATTAGAGGAGAGCGAAAATTACCTCTGCTTCACCATCTGCGTGCACCACGCGACTGAGCGCGGGCACACAGAGGGAAGCTTTAACATTCACCCGGTGTTACACTATTTACAGCCCCACCTACAACAAACATAGGAACTCTTGAAGTGAATAAAACAAAACATTAGATGCAAGTTTTGCTGAAGTTAACTATTACTTGCATATAAAAATAAATAAGTAAATAAATAAATCTCTTAAATGAATCGGCCACATATATATATATATATATATATATATATATATATATATATATATATATATATATATATATATATATATATAATCCCTAAGTTTTTTCATTTATGAAGGAGGACGAATAAAAGCATGCATGTTGTTTGGAAAATCACTAGATTAGTGTGTGTATAATTGAAACAATAACAGTCTTGAATGCCTGCAATTATTGTTGCGCATGGACAAATGAACAAAAAACAACTAATTTACTTTTTTAATTTAAAGCACATTTATGCTAATTAAACCTCTAGTTGCCTGTTTTCCGAATTTTTTTACAACTCCCCCCCCACACACACACACACACACACACACACAGAGAGAGAGAGAGAGAGAGAGAGAGATATCTGCAGCCTTCTCAACATCAACTCAATACCTATACTGACGGTTGCCAGATAATTAGGATTTAAGCTGAATTTGTCTGGATTTAGGTGTCAATCGGTTGCTTTGATGCTGGAACATGAAAAAGGAGAGTTTGCAAATGACCCAATTATTTTTAGGCACACGCTTTTGGGTCTAGAATCAGTCATTATTGCGCATTCGCTTGTTTTGACAGCTACTTTTTAAGCAGCTCTTTGAAAAGTTACTTGGGGATATCAAACTACAAACGAACACCCGAAAATAGCACAACAAATAAAACATTCATATCCAGGATCGCAACTCTTAATGTCAAAAAAATAATAATAAATCTGTCAAAGAACAAATAATCTCCTGGCAGCAAATATATACGCATCATAACACCCTGTTTTTGAGTTTATATTGTTTAAAAATAGCTCAATGTAAGAAATCAGAAACTTTTAATCAAGACCATTTGTTAATCAAGCTTTGTTTTTAATGTAAAGTGTACTGCATATAAATAAATAGCTAAACGCACACGCATATATACACACACAAACTCTCTATTGTCTTAAATATGAACTTGTTTGTTTGAACGTTGTATAAAGTCAACATCAAGATCATGCCGAGTTTGTGTTTGTGTTTTATTACAGAATTACAGCCTCAAATCTTTTAGAAACAAAGTTTTTATTTAAAGTATACTGATATTTTTACTTTCCTAACTTGAGTCTTGGGTGGCACGGTGGCGCAGTGGTAAGCACGATCGCCTCACAGCAAAAGTCGCTAGTTTGAGTCTCAACTGGGTCAGTTGGCATTTCTGAGTGGAGTCTGCATGTTCTCCCCATGTTGGCATGGGTTTCCTCTGGGTGCTCTTGTCCAACACATGCGCTATAGGTGAATTGGATAAACTAAACTGGCCGTAGTGTATTAGTGTGTGTGAATGTTAATGTGTATGGGTGTTTCCCAGTACTGGGTTACAGCTGGAAGAGCATTCACTGAGTAAAACATTTGCTGGAATATAGTTGGCGGTTCATTCTGCTGATTAGAGACTAAGCTGAAGGAAAATAAATTAATTATTAAAACTAAGTTGTTTTTTTTAGTCAAAGACCACTTTTGTTTCAGTCCTCGTGCAAATTAATAATTCTTTAACAGATATTAATATATTTTAATTATTAAAAGAAGTTTAAACAAGTTTTGTTTTCAACACGCTAAAAAACATGGGGTTATTTTGTTCTACCCAAATCTTGGGTTAAGGCATTTGGGTAATATTGGGGGGTTATTTTCAGAGTCTTGGGTAGTTTCAACTCAGCTCATTGGCTCAAATCAACTCACAGCAGGGGCTAACTGGGATACCAGGGGCGATTTTAGGATTTTCATGCTAGGGGAGCTCCTTATAAGGTTAAAAAAAAAAAAGTGTATATATATATATATATATATATATATATATATATATATATATATATATATATATATATATATATATATTTTTTATATATATATATATATATATATATATATATATATATATTTTTTTTTTTATTTAATATATATATATATATATATATATATATATATATATATATATTTTTTTTTTTAAATATATATATATATATATATATATATATAATAAATATATATATATATATATATATATATATATATATATATATATATATATATATATATATATATATATATATATACATACATATACAAGGTTGCAGACCTTGCATATGTATATTCTCCAGGTCTTCTGCAGACCTCATTTGTAACGAGTGCTTATTTGAGTTACTGTTGCCTTTCTATCAGCTGTAACCAGTCTGGCCATTCTCCTCTGACCTCTGCCATCAACAAGGCATTTACACCCACAGAACTGCCGCTCACTGGAGATTTTCTATTTTGCAGACCATTCTCTGCAAACCCTAGAGATGGTTGTGCGTGTAAATTCCAGTAGATCAGCAGTTTCTGAAATGCTCCGATTAGCCCGTTTTGTACCAACAACCATGCCACATTCAAAGTCACCTAAATCTGTCCATGCCTAAATGCATTGAGTTGCTGCCATGTTTGAGGCTGATTAGAAATCTGCATTGACGGGCAGTTAGACAGGTGTACCTAATAAAGTGGCCGGTGAGTGTACATATGCTTGTTTTTGAACCAATTCTCATATTAAAGAGTGTCAAACGACAAAAGGACGCCCTAAAAATGCACAATAAGTGCAACGTTCACATCCAGAATTGCATCTTTGCAGCCGTTTGCTCTGGACTGATGAATATAATGTTTGGTGCGACTGGTGATTCATTATTTGTCTGTTCTTGTGTAGCTTTTGTAATAAATGCGAAAGCAGGTACAATTATTTCATCAAGAAAATCCAAGAGGTTTTTATTGTAGCAATTAGCAGCGCAGAGACCAAGGTCTGTTTCTTTTATTGAATTTAAGTTAATAAGTCTCCTGCTGTTCGGCTAATTACTGTAACCCACACTTTTCTCTCAGTATATTACTCCTGCAGGTGCTCGCATTAATTGTTGAACATGTACGTTAGTTTTTTTTTTCTTCTCAAGTTTGGAAACGTAAGATTTGGACTCGCCTGAAATAAAAAAGTATCAGTGTCAGTCTTTGTTAAATCTTTTAATTGAGCATCTGGAATATCATTATGGTGATAATTAAAGTTTAGAGCCGGCGAGTTATTTCTGTGGCTGTATTACAGAAATATCCCCGGGTAGATGAGCTCTAATGAAGCGACCGCCTTACAAAACAACACCAATATTATTTTGGTGGCTTAGATGAGCGTTTGGTTCATTAAAGTTCTGTTTATTAGCAAAACTGTTCTGTCGGTAAGTTGTTTCTGATGAGATGTTGATGGATTCAGAGTAATTGTGGGAAGGTGACTGTGAGTGTTCGCACTTGGCAGGTTTGGTTTGATTGAAATGATTGCTCGGAACGCTGGCAGACGAACAGGTCAGACAAAACTTTGGAGGATCGTGTGACATTAAAGGCTGGAGTAATAATGCAGAGGAATCAGCTTTGCTCCTCATGGATGAATTATGTCTGAAACAACATTTCATTAAAACGATTCATTAAAAAAAACAGTTGTTTTGACATATAATTCTGGCTGACAGTGTCACCTTTTACTGCAGTTTTGTTCAATAAATGCAGCTCTCATCAGGAGAATATTCTTCTTTTAAAATAAAAAAATTATTCAAATAAATAAATAAAATGTCTCAAAGTGTGTGTGTGTGTGTGTGTGTGTGTGTGTGTGTTTTACAAGCTTTCATTTATTTTACTTTGTAACAGAGGCCAGCTAGTGAAGTACTGTGCAGGTAAACCTCACTCCTCTGAACTCAAAAGGCGCTCTAGCAACAAACACTAAAGGCCATGGTCTTTAGCCTCCTTGTTCAATCAACCACCTCTCATGTAAAGAATCACGAGTTCAATCCCAGCTCAGCGCGGGTTGGGTATATATATATATATATATATATATATATTTATATATATTTATATATTTATATATATTTATACAACAGTTCTATGTGGTTCTTGAATCTGATTGGCTGATAGCCGTGATATATTTAATTAATATCAGCACCCGTATATCCTCTTTACCCTTTGTGTATTACTCCGCCCATATGCAACCAGTAAAAAGCAGACACTACAGATTTAAAGTTTTAAAGATGCTTGCTCAGCTGTTTAACTGTCAGCTTATGAGTTGAATCCAAGGCGGAAGAAAGTAGTTCCTCATTCAAAAGGGTTTTTGAGACTCTCCATGTTTGATTTTGTTTTTATATACACAATTATGGTGTCAAACTGTTATATATATATATACACACACACATATATATGTATGTATATATGTATGTATGTATGTATGTGTGTGTGTGTGTATATATATATATATATTTGCAATATTTTTGTATGAATTTAATGTATCATTTCTAAATATTTTTGGTGACTGAAACATTATTTTATTAAGTATATCTGTTTAGTAAATCTGTTTTGTTCAAATGCACCAAAATATATGAGCTATATTTACTGAGAAATAGGGAAAGATGTTCACTTTCACAATAGAGTGTGATCATTTATGATGAGCACTGTATATGCTTCATGCAAATGTTTATTTAACTGGGTAAACATAAATATTTAAATTAGACTTGAAGCTGAATGTATTATTCAGGGGCAGGGACAGTCAAAAGTAAGTATAGTAGGAGTCTGAGTTAATATTTTTATGACAAAAAATGTCCCTAAACGCACACACAGTCATTATTTTAGAGGTAACTTAATATAATTTGTGTTATAATAATCAATGCTGCCTTATTTAAAATTTGTTTTTACAAAAAAATTAGCTTAATGCTAAACAGAAATTGGGAAATAAATATACAGGGGCGCTAAAAATAATTCACACGGGCTAATAATTCTAACTTCGACTGTATATGCAATGAAGTAGCTCAACAAAGCTATCAACGTTTCCCCCCCCCAAAAAGCTAATCGCACATTCTGAAGGCTTATAATTACCTCAACATGCAGTCTTTAGCATCGTCCCCTTTAACCCTCAAATACAGAGCTCCAAATCTCAGTGTCCCCGAAGCCCCTCCCCCACGCACTGCTATTTGAACATCAGATTAGCCCTAAACGCTAAAGCTCTGTGCATGAGACGCGGCTAAACAACGAATTAGGCAGAGTTAAGAAACGTGGCTCTTGTTTGCAGGTTGAATGAGAGATTTTAAACTATAACATGTTCAGAAATGACTCTCAAAATATGTCACAGTTGACGTTTATAACAAAAACACAAGCAAAACCAACAGGTCAGTTTGGTTTCCGTGATGCTACAAGTCAGTTTACTGCATTATTTTGGCTCCCACTTTATATGAAGTGGCCTTAACTAGTATGTACTTGCATCAAATTGTAAATACAATGTTTTTACTTGTTTATAATATATTAAAGTACACTTGTGGTGGGATACAGGTCAGGTTTGGGTGGGTTTAAATGTGTAAGGGACGGTCAACAGTGTAATTATAGAAATAGATGTATTTATTGAAGCATTCGTACAATGTAAAAACATGTATTTACACAATAAGTACATCAGTAACACTTCATTATTTCCAGTGTAAATACATATTAGTTAAGGCCACTTAATTTTTTTTTGTATAATATATTTATTACTTTTTTAAATTTGCATATCACAACAGATTACACAATTACAGAACAATAATCATGAAGGCACAGCAAACTTTTTACCCCCCATTCTCCCTCCCAACAACCCATTCCCGTAAAAATCAATAAATAAAATAATAATAAATAAGTAAATAAATAAAATAAAAATAAATAAACAAATAAATAAATTTAATAAAAAAGGGGGAAGAGAAAAAAATATAAAAAAGGGGGATATGTTTAAATCAGGTAGTCTGTTTAGACCAGGGGTTCCCAAACTTTTCAGCCCGCGACCCCCAAAATGACAATGCCAGTGACTCGTGACCCCCAATATTCTCTGAGGTGGTGGTTATAAATACGGAAACCTTGTATGCAATGATGCACACACACACACACACCTATAGACCTAAGTCTATTCTTTGGTTTTTTTTAATGTATGTCAGTGGTGTAAATGGGCTAGAAAGTTTAACCTGATGTTACAAAATCAACCTGCTACATCTGACAGTATTGCTGTGCCTTTAGTATAATGTAATTACCAGATAAGTCGCAATCCAATAGAACTATTAACTATAAGCTACTATAGTAACTATATAGTTTATAGTAACTATAAACGACTATTTTTTTCTCTTAAGGAGGTTACTGATAAAATACAGTAAGTCTTAAGGTTTAATAAAAATTAATTGATTTTTGAAAATCACCAGGCGACCCCCCCCCCTTCATTGTCCCGCGACCCCTCGGGGGGTCCCGACCCCCACTTTGAGAACTTTGGTTTAGACCATGATACTTCCCATATTCCTAAGCTTTTTGTAGTTGTAGTAGACTGTCAACATTTACATTGTACTTTAGAAAGTTATTAAAAGGTCTCCAGATATCTTCATTTTATCTATATTATCTATATTTATTGTTTTTAGCATAAGAACAAAAAACAACATAAAAATTAAAATAAAAAAAGTCCATTTCAAAATACACAAATAGTCAGACACAACATAATACAACATCATCCAGACAGCATAAGGAAGTAAATAGAATTAAATATGAAACAAAAATAATTTACAGAGAAATGCATAGGCTCCACAATTCGACTTACTCCAGACCAATCTCACTTATAAAGAGTTACGAGTTAGCATTACTGATATAGAACATAATTGGGCTCCAGATTTTTAAAAATGTGTTTAGTTTGTTTGTCATCCCATATCGCATTTCCTCCATGGGCAACACGAAACTTAAGCTCCTAACCCAAATTTCAGTTTGACAGGCACATAATCTGACTTCCAATTTTGTAAAACTATTTTCTTTGCTAATATCATACTCAAAGATACTGCCTGTGATATATATTTATCTCCTATTTCTGAGGTGTCTCCGAAAATGCCCAATTTTGGATCTGGTGACAGACTTATCCCGTATACTTCAGATATAAAATTAAAAATGCTCTGCCAAAATGAACTAATTTTATGGCATGACCAGAATGAGCGAGCCAGTGTACCTTCAGAGTTTTTACATTTGTTGGGCTCTCCAGATATCTTCAAACACATTTTGTTTCTTTTTGACAATGTACGTGATCTTTTCCATTGACATGATGCCATTTCTTTAATCCACTTTCCTAGGTTCATTTATATTTTTCCAATTAAGAGCAATAATACGTTTAGCTTTTAAAATACACGTTTACGAATCTGACCTCTTTGCTTTGTAAGAGAGGGCTGACAGGAAATATACCCAGGATAAAAATCTTAGGATCTAATGGTAATTTCTTTAATAAAATTTGGTCAATTATTTCAATAACATCTTGCGAAAAGGGTTTCACTTTCACACATTCCCAAATAAAGTGTTCCTCTTACCTCATTGCACTTTATACAGGTATCTGGAATGTTATCATTAAACTTGTGCAATGTAGCAGGAGTTATGTATGTTCGCATTAACCATTACTGTACGAGTTTCAGGCTACTATTGATTGTTTGTATCTGAGCTTTCCAACATGCCTCATTCCAGTCTTCTAGAGATATTTCATCTTCTATTTCTTCTTTCCATAACAAGGCCACTTAATTTAAAGTGGGACCTTATTTTGTTTATGTGGGTCAAAAACAAGACTAATTTGGTTGGCGCCAATGGTGTAGTGGTTAGTGCAGGGCTGCATAGTTTAGCTCCAACTGCCTTCAACACGACTGGAGGTTTCTACACTCTCAGAAATAAAGGTACATGAGCTGTCACTGGCGTGGTACCTTTTCAAAAGGTACTCATTTGTACTTGAAGGGTTCATATTGGTACCTCAAAAGTATATATTAGTACCTAAACATTTTAAGAGGAACACTTTTGTACTTTTTAGGTACTAATATGTACCCTCAAGGTATTAATATGGACCATTTAGGTACACATTTGTACCTTTTCGAAAGGTACCACCCAAGTGACAGCCCGCGTACCTTTATTTCTAGGAGTGTAGTATACCTTGAAAGAGCTTGATGAGCTGGTTCAGTTGTGTCTAATTCTGGCTGGAACTAAAATCTGCATGACACCAGCCCTCAGGGACTGAGTCGACACATGGCACTCTAGTGTGCGATTCCTGCCTCGTAATCCTATGCCAATTCTTCCCATCTCTCTGCTCCCCACGCCTTCCTGTCTATACTATCTTCTGTCCTATCAATTAAAGGTGAAAAAACAGAAAAAAAATATTTAAATGAAAAAACAAGACTAATTTGGTGGATAAAATTTAAATATTGGGCATCCGCTGCGTATAACATGTGCTGGATAAGTTGGCGGTTCATTTCGCTGTGGCGACGCCGAATTAATAAAGCGACTAAGCTGACAAGTAAATTCATTCATTCATTTTATTTTAGGCTTAGTCCCTGTATTAATCCGGGTTTGCCACAGCGGAATGAACCGCCAACTTATCCAGCCCTTCCAGCCGCAACCCATCTCTGGAAAACATCCACACACACTTTCACACACTCACTCACTCATACACTACGGACAATTTAGCCTACCCAATTCACCTGTACCGCATGTCTTTGGACTGTGGGGGTAACCGGAGCACCCGGAGGAAACCCACGCGAAGGCAAGAATTGTGTTGGTTCAGCTCATTATAATTAAGTAGCCTGAAAGAGCAGCCAAATATTTTTGAGCGAGTTGCCTTACAATTTTAAGTTGAGTCAACTTTTTTTTACAGTGAGATTTCCTGTTTGCAAAAAGATAAACCAATTGGTTTATATGATGTATGGTGATTATAGTGATTTCCTTAACTTTTAACTCTACACTGGTTACAAAACGCTGGGCTCTACACGATTCCTTCATGTAGTCCCAAAACAAACCTGTAAGGTTAACTTAACCATTTTTACAATTTGTACAATAAGTCGATTGAACAGAAAACAATTCAGTTGTCCCCAGAAAAAAATAAGAATTGTGTTGTTTTTAAACAAGTAGATTGAACAAAGAGCAGAAGTCATCTTTTGAGTGTGCACAACTTTGAGTTGATTCAACTTTTAACTTAAGTACTGTAGTTGACTCAATTTAAGTTGAGTCAACTCAACTCAACTAAAAAAAAAAAAAAGCTTTGCAGCATTGTAAAAATGCTGCAAAACATAATAAGGCACTCGCAGGTACAGACGTCCAGTCTACACGCTGGAACATATGCTAAGATCTCATGGCGTAAAGTACCTCCAAATGGAAAGCTTTACCACTGTTACCAGTTTGTCCAGTGCTTGTTGCGTACGTCAGAGGATTTGAGACGAAAAACGGAGTTGACTGCAATGATGGGGTTCGAGTCGGGTGAAGAACGATTCCAATAAGCAGGTAAGACAAAAACAAAAGCCGAAAAATAAAACAAACAAGTAAATAACAAGATGAGAGTGTAGTTAAATCTTAAAACGTGGTAAAAATCAGGCGGCAGTGAGTTTTTTTTTTTCTGGATTGCTTTGGAAAACACTATCGATTGGGTTTAGGGAAATGGGTGGTCGGGTAAATTGGTACTTTTTAAAACACTATCAGTTGGGTTTAGGGAAGGGAGTGGGTGGGGGCATCGATCAGTTGATCGGTCAGTCAGTCAGTTAGTCGACAGCGGGCTCTGCGCAAGTGTCAGGGTAGAAAGGGAACAGATACAATAGCAGGTGAAACAAATTTATTCTTCTAAAAAAAAAAACACAAAATATCCCCAAAAAGGCAGTTCAAAACTCAAAAAAGCTGGACTCAGAAATCGGCGCAGTTCCGGGCGCTACCACCAGATGGCAGGAGAGCGCTCCCAAGGCTTCACTGGGCAGCAGAAGGAGAGATGAAAAGGATCAGGTGAGTTCCGGATATTACCGCCAGGGGGCGATAGGGCGATACCAAACGCTCGGCCAGCACCGGAGAAGAAGAGCCTTACGGGGTACTGCTGGGCGTTCTCCCTTGGTGGAGATTCAGTAGCAAGAATGGGACAGCCAGACCAAATCACAGCGAGCCGGATGACGGGACAAAGTATCAAAATAAAGGAGGGAGAGAAAAAACGAAACCAAAACAAGCTGGAGCTTGGAATCTGGGGAAACAGGACACGATGATTACTCACAATAGATTTAACGTACAAGCCTCACGAGCATGCAAAACGAACTGACGAAAGACAAGAGACGAGAGGAGACTAAATAGGGGAGAAATCAAGCAGCAACCGGTGAAGGAGAGGATCGCAAATTGATTACCAGGTCTCTAAGGCGGGGAAACAAAAAGCACGCAGACAAGGAGCACGTGGCCAGCTTTCAAAACAAAACCCACGTGCTCCAAACACACAAAGACAACGTAAACAGGTAAGTCATTCCATACTCTTAACAGCAAGAACAGCAGGCACCAATGACTCCCGCGAGAGAATTTTGAGAGCTAAAAAAAGCGTACACAGTGGCCTCAGCGTACAGTGGTTTCACAAAAACTGCAAAAAATGTAGCTCCTGGGCCGTATTTGGCGCTCTCCAGAAATGTATATAGGGTTACATTTTTTAGAATGAGCCTGGATGGATTTTTTACAGCGTATACAGCAAGATAAATGGTGCTGTAAATGTGAATACAGTATTTTTGCTGTAATTTAGAGTAAGTTTCTAGCAAACTGCTGCCAGTAAGTTACTACAGGAAATTGTTACCAGTTTACTATAATTATTAGTGATATATAAACTATTATACATATAAACTTTAATCAATCACGTTCAAATTCGAATATAACTACAACAGCAGAGATTTTAGTGCATGAGGGGAAAACTTAAAGCTGCATTACATTTCTTCTTTTATTCAATGCACATTTTAATGCCACCCATACACACACGCACGCACACAACAAAACTGTTTTTGTTACACTTTACCATATACCATCACCAAATCAGCGTATTCAGATGGCTCTTGAGTGACTGCTTTGTCTTCCGCTGTGGGACTGATGCCTTTTGTTTATGCCATACAGCCAAGAAGACCTTGAGGGAATATGGAGCCCTGGTACATATAGCGCCTCTGTCTGTGCGTTCAGCTGCCTCTAAAGATGCCTGTGCGAGACTCTTTGTAATCTGATAATTTAATATCAGCCGACTTTGTTTGGAATTCGCAGCTTATAATGCCACGGAGAGCTTGCCTTTTTCCGAAAAACATCAAGTATTTTGAATGCAGCGTACTGGATATTCTTTTCAAGCCATTTTTGACCCTGACTAGAAGAATGCACATTTCTCAGATTTCTGCTGTTAATTGTAATGTCTAGCTCTGGGTAACCTTTCTTGTCCTGTAACTTTTTTTTTCTATTTCCATAATATTCATTTGTGTTGGAAGTAAAAAAAAAAATCCTATTGTCAACATTTCTTTGTGCCTTTATCACAAGCGGAGAGATACTGATTTAAAAAAATGTAGGCGTAGCTCATTCTTATTAATATTTTGAGTGAATAGACAAAGCTTCTTTAATGCATATTATGTTCAGATCAGTTGTGAAAACATTAATTTATTGGCTTTATGTTTTTAATTGACAAGATAGTGGAGGCCAGCCAGTTTTATATGTTTATTTTGAGTTGTTACTTTATATATATATATATATATATATATATATATATATATATATATATATATATATATACACACACACAGTTGAAGTCAGAATTATTAGTCAATTATTAATTATTACTAGATATTTTTCAAGACACTTCTATACAGCTTAAAGTGACATTTAAAGGCTTAACTAGGTTAATTAGGGTAACTAAGCAGGTTAGGGTAATTAGGCAAGTTATTGTTTAACGAAGGTTTGTTCTGTAGACTATCAGGGAAAAAGTTAGCTTAAAGGGGCTAATAATTTTGTCCTTAAAATGGCTTTAAAAAAAATTAAAAACTGCTTTTATTCTAGCCAAAAAAAAAGCAAAACAGACTTTTTTCTTGAAGAAAAAATATTAACAGACTTTCTGTGAAAATTTCCGTGCTCTGTTAAACATCATTTGGGAAATATTAAAAAAGAAAATAAAAATCAAAGGGGGCTAATAATTCTCACTTCAACTGTATATAACTGTTAACGCACAAATTTTGACAGCACTAAAATATATATATATATATATATATATATATATATATATATATATATATATATATATATATATATATATATATATATATATGTCTGTGTACATATATATTAGTGCTGTCAAAATTAGTGCATTAACGCATGCGATTAATTTAAAATATTTAACGGGTTTTTAAAAAATTTGCGCAATTAAAGCAGTTGCAGGTTTTTTTTTTACTTCCTGTTGTGGTCGACGTGTGTTTAACGTGCAAAGAAATATGGTAAAGACCAAGGAAGCAATTTTTAAAGGCAAGTTTCAGTATAAAACAATTAATGTCGTATTGTTGGCTTGTTTCCTCCTTAAACGCATCTTTTGTAAAGCGTATGCTTCGCGTTGTTGTGTCAGAATCCTTGTGAAATGCAGCCATACTTTAGAACGTTTAGTTTAAGCAAATTTGATGAATGCGATCATGCGTGTTAAATCTGAAGGGAGTCACTCCAGCTGCCCTGTCCTGCGCGCGTTTTGTGTGTGTGTGTCTTTCTGTGTATGTGTGTGTCTGTGTCAGGCCCGTGCACAGAGCACAGACCCTTACAGGAGCAGGTGCTCAACGCGATCGCAAAGTGAAGAGCAAGTTCCTCCTGAGAGGGGCACCTCAGCCAATGAGGGCAGAGAGGCAGTGGCTCTAGCCACCAGGCCACCCCTCTATGCATGGCCCTGGTCTGAAGTCTGGAACGCAGAGACATCAGCTGACGCTGGGTTTCATTCCTGGTGGTGCTCTACCATACAGATTTACTTTGAACGTGGCATGGTTGTTGGTGCCAGACGGGCTGGTCTGAGCATTTCAGAAACTGCTGATCTACTGGGATTTTCACGCACAACCATCTCTAGGGTTTACAGAGAATGGTCCAACAAAGAGTAAATATCCAGTGAGCGGCAGTTCTGTGGGCGCAAATGCCTTGCTGATGCCAGAGGTCAGAGGAGAATGGCCAGACTGGTTCCAGCTGATAGAAAGGCAACTCAAATAAGCACTCAATACAACTGAGATCTGCAGAAGAGCATCTCTGAACACACAACACATCCAACCTTGAGGTGGATGGGCTACAGCAGCACAAGACCACACCGGGTGCCACTCCTGTCAGCTAAAAACAGGAAACTGAGGCTACAATTCACACAGGCTCACCAAAACTGGACAATAGACAATTGGAGAAATGCCGCCTGGTCCTATTTCTGCTGCCACATTCAGATGTAAGAGGGTGCACTGTAAAAATATCAGTAAATTAGCAGTTTTTCACATTTTGTAATTCAGTTTTGTTATTTTTCCTTGTTTATTTCTGCTTTTGAAACACATTATGTGAGCTCGATCTTTCATCTAACAACTTTCAACCTTGAAATGTTTGAAAAAGCCTCTTTTATGAACATTTTAAATAGCATAAAGTGCGATATTGTCTGTGTTGGTGCTGTAAATTACGCTACAAAAGCCTTGTAATAAGCTGCCAGCATTTTTCCTGTTATTCTGCACACTTACTTCTCTATATATTGTTTCTTATACATTATATTATTTATAAAACGTCAATAAAAGTCACTGTTAAACTGCAGAGTTTTGAGAGATTAGGGTCCCACTTTATATTAAGTGTCCTTAACTACTATGTACTTGTATCAAAAAAAAAATACATTGTGCTTACTATGTTTATAATGTATTTTAGAACAGTGGTTCTCAAAGTGGGGGTCGGGACCCCCCGAGGGGTCGCGGGACAATGAAGGGGGGGGTCGTCTGGTGATTTCCAAAAATCTATTTATTTTTATTAAACCATAAGAATTACCATTTTAATCCATAACCTACTAAAAAAATTGTCGTTTACAGTTACTATATACTCTACTGTAGCTTATAGTTACTAGTTGTATTGGATTGCGACCCCTCGGGTAATTACATTATATTAAAGACTCAGAAATAGCGTCAGATGCAGCAGATTGATTTTATAATACCAGGTTAAACTTTCTTGCACATTTACAGCACTGACATACATTAAAAAAATATAACGAAGAATAGACTTGGGTTTATTGGTGTGTGTGCGCCCCATTGCATGCAAGGTTTCTGTATTTATAACCACCTCAGAGGATATTGGGGGTCGCAAGTTACTGGCATTGTTATTTTGGGACACTTGTGGTGCTTTTGAGTTGGGATAGAGGTTGGGTTATGGACAGGTTTGGTGGCATGGGTAGGTTTAAGGGTGGGTTAAGGTGTAAGGGGTGGTCAACAGTGTATTTACAAATGTAGTTACAAAAGTTAATTACAGATGTTATTACATAAATGTATTTAATCAAGCATAAGTACACAGTAAATACATGTATTTACACAATAAGTACAATGTAACAAACTATTAATTCCTATGTAAGTACATATTAGTTAAGGCAACTTAATATAAAGTGGGACCGAGATTAGCATCTTATAATGCAACTCACAAACACTTGTGAATTACGTAACCTGTTAATTAACAGATATTTTTAACAGTGTGTGGTACTGACTGTAATAAAATATGATATTAAAGCAGCTTATACATCCCATACAGATTTGTATTATATACATATAAACCCAGATCCTATATTATGCGCATTCTGCAGGAGTATTTGTGCACCTTCGGGTCTTCAGAATGGCTGCCACCTTTCACCCCATTAGCTGCGGCCTTGCTTGTGTCTGAATATGAACACATCTTGAATGAAAAGCCTAAGAAATGCATCTGAATAGTGTCTCTGGGAGCCTAATTATGCTCAAAAAACGATTCCTTTAGGGTTTAAACATGTATAGTTTTACACATCCTCCCTTTCATGGCGTTTTGATAACCACCGTCTAATTTTGCCGTATGAAAAAAAAAGAGCAACTTATCACATCTTCCAAATGAAAAGAAATATCATTAAAACAACTAGATTAACTACACAATCTGGTGTGAGAACGCAGCGTTTTATAATAATCCATTAATATTTTATTCATTTGACTTGCCTTTCTTTCTCTATGCCATCGTGTATAACAATCGCTTCAATAGTAACCACAGTAACTCGCTGAAATCATCTAAAGCTCTGCTGCGGGTACAATAAAAGCTGTCAGTCACTTCAGTTTCACTTAAACATCTTACCTTTAACTGTGCTGCAGCTTTTATAATGTCAGCGTTAATTACGAGGGAGCATACGTTTGGTTTATTATATGAGCAACCAGACCAAAGTTCATCAATCGATACTCAATCGCCTCAGAAATATCCACACTGGTGCTTTTCTAAGCGACACCTGATTGGTCAAGCTGTTGTCTGAGTGACACCTGATTGGTCAAGCGGTTGCATTAGTGACACCTGATTGGTCGATCGGTTGACACCTGATTAACTAAGTGACACCTGATTGGTTTTAGTGACATCTGATTGGCTGAACGTTTGTCTGAACTGATTGGCTTAGCATCTGACTGATCAAGTGGTTGTCTTAGTGACACCTGATTGGTCGAGCTGTTGTCTGAGTGACACCTGATTGGCTGAGCATTTGTTTGATCACACCTGGTTGGTCTAGCGGTTGCCTTAGTGAAACCTGATCGGTCAAGTGGTTGTCTGCGTTTACCTGATTGGCTGAACGGTTGTCTGAGTGATATTTGATTGGTCGAACGGTTGTCTGACTGACACTTCATTGGCTGAACGGTTGTCTGAGTGACATCTGATTGGTCGAGCGGTTGTCTGTTGTTCGTTCATTCATTATTCTTTCTCTTTTTTACTTTCTTTCTGTCATCTTTCTTTCTTTCTTTCTTCATTCACTATTCCTTCTGTTTCTTTTATCTGTCTTTCTTTCTATCATCATTCATTTGTTCTTTCTTTCTTTCATCATTCTTTCTCTTTCTTTCGTCATTCTTTCTCTTTCTTTCGTCATTCTTTCTGTCATCATTTATTTGTTCTTTCATTCTTTGTTTCTTTGTTTCTTTGATTCTTTCTTTCTTTCTTTCACCATTCATTATTCTTTTTCTTTCTTTTATCTGTCTTTCTTTCTGTCATCATTCATTTGTTCTTTATTTATCTTTCATTTTTTTCTTTCTTTTTCTTTCATCATTTATTCTTTCTTTCATTTATTTCACGTTCTTTTATCATTCTTTTATTTCATCTTTTATCATTCTATTTCTTATTCATTCTTTCTTTTGCTTTCTTTTGTCATTCTTTTTATTTCATAATTTTTTCTTTCTGTTTCTTTCATCATTTTTTCTTTTCTTTTTCTTATGTCCTTCATTACTTTTTCTGTCATCGTTCATTATTCTTTTTTCCTTTTCTTATTCATTCCGTCTTTCTTTTATCTGTTTTTATTTCAGCATTTTTTCGTCTTTTTTCATCATTCACTATTCTTTTTTTCTTTTATCATTTTTTCTTTCGGCAACGCAGTGGCACAGTATGTAGCGCTGTCGCCTCACAGCAAGAAGGTCGCTGGTTTGAGCCTCGGCAGGGTCAGTTGGCGTTTCTGTGTGGAGTTTGCATGTTCTTCCTGTGTTCGCGTGGGTACCAAAGACATGTGGTACAGGTGAATTGAGTAGGCTAAATTGTCCATAGTGGATGAGTGTGTGTGTGGATGTTTCCCAGAGATGGGTTGCGGCTGGAAGGGCATCTGCTGCACAAAAACGTGCTGGATAAGTTGCCGGTTCACTCCGCTGTGGTGACCCCGGATTAATAAATGGACTAAGCCAAAACGATTGAATGAATAAATAAATTTTTTCTTTCTTTCATCATTCATTATTCTTTCTTTCTTTAATCTTTCTGTTTCTTTCATCATTTTTTCTTTCTTTTTCTTTCATCATTCATTATTCTTTCTTTCTTTAATCTTTCTGTTTCTTTCATCATTTTTTCTTTCTTTTTCTTTCATCATTCATTATTCTTTCTTTCTTTAATCATTCTGTTTCTTTCATCATTTTGTTCTTTCTTTTTCTTTCGTCATTCATTATTCTTTTTCTGTCATCATTCTTTCTTTCTTTCTTTCTTTCTTTCTTTCTTTCTTTCGTTCTTTCTTTCTTTCTTTCTTTCTTTCTTTCTTTCTTTCTTTCTTTCTTTCTTTCTTTCTTTCTTTCTTTCTTTCTTTTTCTTTCTTTCTTTCTTTCTTTCTTATTTCTTTCCTTCATTCATTCATTCATTCATTCATTCATTCTTTCTTTCTTTCTTTCTTTCTTTTTCCTTCATGCATTATTTTTCATAGATTTTTTTCTTTCGTCATGAATTTTTTTGTCATTCTTTCATTAATTTCTTTCTTTCTTTCTTTCTTTCTTTCTTTCTTTCTTTCTTTCTTTCTTTCTTTCTTTCTTTCTTTCTTTCTTTCGTCATGCCTTTGTTCTTATTTCCTTTATTCATTTCTTCCTTTCTCTTTCTTTAAACAAGTTAGCACGTCTGTTTTTAATCATTTTAAATCTTGTGCTCATTTCCATACAGGCTACTTATTGTGTGATTATTTTATGATTTTTAATCTTCTTGTTTACCTAAAGCCCTTTGAATTCCCATGCGGTATGAAATATAAATAAACCTGCCTTGCCAAATAATTATGCCATCTGAATGTAGCCTAATTGTGCATCACTTTTTAATGATTATATACAAAATGAAACCTAGTCATGTAGTTCGGTGGTGTTAAATGTACTTGTGAGAGAAAGAGGAATGATATAAATAGAGGCTTGCAAAATAATTATGCACCGTTCCAACAATCATGGGCGGATTTAACCAATAAGGGAGGTAAAAAGGAAATATTTCATTAAATAACTAGAAGTTTCTTTACATTATAAATAACAGTTTCTATCATGCTGGTTCAAGCCCCGGCTGGGTCAGTTGGCATTTCTATGTTATTAACTAAATTGGCTGTAGTGTATGCGTGTGTCTGTGTGTGTCTGTGTGTGTGTGTGTGTGTGTGTGTGTGTGTGTGTGTGTGTGTGTGTGTGTGTGTGTGTGTGTGTGTGTGTGTGCGTGTGCGTTTGTGCGTGTGCGTGTGTGGGTACATCCGCAGTGTAAAACATATGCTGGAATAGTTGGCGGTTCATTCCTCTGTGGGGATCCCTGATAAATAAGGGACTCCGCCGAAGGAAAATTGATGAATGAGTTTTCTATCATATTATGTAGATCAACATTTAGTTTAAAGTGTGAATTTTTGTTTTAATTTTAAGAAAACAAGTCATTTAAAATGTAAATATTGCATTAAGATCCAACTGAAGAAAGGAAGATTGAGTGACAAGAAAAAGACAGCAAAATAAATGAATACAGCTCAGCGTAAATGAGTCAACCAAACTTTGAAAATGAATATTGTTGTCAATGTTTTTGTGAAAATAGCCAATATGTTTTGGTACATTTAAACAAAAAGTTGTTTGGTGTTTTATTAAACAGATATATACATCAACATAAGAGTTTGGTCACTGAACATGTTTAGGAATAGACCGATAGTACACTTAAATTCAAACAAGTTATTGCAAACAAATGAACGAACGAAAGAACAAATTAATAATTAAAAATCTCCAAAATGTTTCTTTTAAAAAGAAAAATTTCTTAAAAGGTTCTTTAATAAAGAATCACCCCTTTCACCAGGCTGGCTAAAGGCCTGTTTTGTACTATTGGACCTGGAACAGGGTGAGAATTGCAGGGAGGTTTCTACAGGGGTCAGTCCTTTAAATGGTGAGAAATAGTTTGCTGTGATCTGTATCTTAAATAATATTCATTAATTAATTGTCTTTTCAGCTTAGTCCCTTTATTAATCCGAGGTCACCAAAGCAGAATGAACCATTAACTTATCCAGCATGTTTTTACACTGCGTATGCAACCCATTTCTGGAAAACATCCACATACACTCATTCACACTTATACACTACGGACAATTTAGCCTACCCAATTCACCTGTTCCGCATGTCTTTGGACTGTGGGGGAAACCGGAGCACCCAGAAGAAACCATGCGAACGCAGGAAGAACATGCAAACTCCACAAAAATAAGGCAACTGACCCAGCCGAGGCTTGAACCAGCAACTTTTTTGATGTGAGATGTGTCTGATCCTGGACCATCAATGAATAAATTCACTAATGTTGATCCTGGACCATCAATATATGAATTCACTAATGTTGATCCTGGACCATCAATATATAAATTCACTAATGTTGATCCTGGACCATAAATATATAAATTCACCAATGTTGATCCTGGACCATCAATATATAAATTCACTAATGTTGATCCTGGACCATCAATAAATAAATTCACTAATGTTGATCCTGGACCATAAATATATAAATTCACTAATGTTGATCCTGGACCATCAATATATAAATTCACTAATGTTGATCCTGGACCATCAATATATAAATTCACTAATGTTGATCCTGGACCATCAATATATAATTTCACTAATGTTGATCCTGGACCATCAATAAATAAACTCACTAATGTTGATCCTGGACCATCAATATATAAATTCACTAATGTTGATCCTGGACCATCAATATATAAATTCACTAATGTTGATCCTGGACCATCAATAAATAATTTCACTAATGTTGATCCTGGACCATCAATATATAAATTCTCTAATGTTGATCCTGGACCATCAATATATAAATTCACTAATGTTGATCCTGGACCATCAATGTATGAATTCACTAATGTTGATCCTGGACCATCAATTTATAGGCAAGGCAAGGCAAGGCAAGTTTATTTATATAGCACATTTCATACACAAAGGCAATTCAAAGTGCTTTACATAAACAAAAATAAAAGAAACAAGTAAAATAAAAATAAAAACAAATAATAAAAATGCGTAAAAACAAAACAAAACATAAAAACAGGTAAAATGTGATATAAAAGAATGAAGAAGAAGAGAAAAAGAGAAAAATATAAATTAATTAATGTTGATCCTGGACCATCAATATATAATTTCACTAATGTTGATCCTGGACCATCAATATATAAATTCACTAATGTTGATCCTGGACCATCAATAAATAAATTCACTAATGTTGATCCTGGACCATCAATATATAAATTCACTAATGTTGATCCTGGACCATCAATATATAAATTCACTAATGTTGATACTGAACCATCAATATATAAATTCACTAATGTTGATCCTGGACCATCAGTATATAAATTCACTAATGTTGATCCTGGACCATCAATATATAAATTCACTAATGTTGATCCTGGACCATCAATATATAAATTCACTAATGTTGATCCTGGACCATCAATAAATAAATTCACTAATGTTGATCCTGGACCATCAGTATATAAATTCACTAATGTTGATCCTGGACCATCAGTATATAAATTCACTAATGTTGATCCTGGACCATCAATATATAAATTCACTAATGTTGATCCTGGACCATCAATAAATAAATTCACTAATGTTGGTCCTGGACCATCAGTATATAAATTCACTAATGTTGATCCTGGACCATCAGTATATAAATTCACTAATGTTGATCCTGGACCATCAGTATATAAATTCACTAATGTTGATCCTGGACCATCAATATATAAATTCACTAATGTTGATCCTGGACCATCAATATATAAATTCACTAATGTTGATCCTCGACCATCAATATATAAATTCACTAATGTTGATCCTGGACCCTCAATATATAAATTCACTAATGTTGATCCTGGACCATCAATATATAAATTCACTAATGTTGATCCTGGACCATCAATATATAAATTCACTAATGTTGATCCTGGACCATCAATATATAAATTCACTAATGTTGATCCTGGACCATCAATATATAAATTCACTAATGTTGATCCTGGACCATCAATAAAAAAATTCACTAATGTTGATCCTGGACCATCAGTATATAAATTCACTAATGTTGATCCTGGACCATCAATATATAAATTCACTAATGTTGATCCTGGACCATCAAATAAATAAATTCACTAATGTTGATCCTGGACCATTAATATATAAATTCACTAATGTTGATCCTGGACCATCAATAAATAATTTCACTAATGTTGATCCTGGACCAGCAATATATAATTTCACTAATGTTGATCCTGGACCATCAATATATAATTTCACTAATGTTGATCCTGGACCATCAATAAATAATTTCACTAATGTTGATCCTGGACCATCAATAAATAATTTCACTAATGTTGATCCTGGACCATCAATATATAAATTCACTAATGTTGATCCTGGACCATCAATATAAAAAATTCACTAATGTTGATCCTGAACCATCAATATATAAATTCACTAATGTTGATCCTGGACCATCAATAAATAATTTCACTAATGTTGATCCTGGACCATCAATATAAAAAATTTACTAATGTTGATCCTGGACCATCAATCTATAAATTCACTAATGTTGATCCTGGACCATCAATAAATAAATTCACTAATGTTGATCCTGGACCATCAATGTATGAATTCACTAATGTTGATCCTGGACCATCAATAAATAAATTCACTAATGTTGATCCTGGACCATCAATGTATGAATTCACTAATGTTGATCCTGGACCATCAATATATAAATTCTCTAATGTTGATCCTGGACCATCAATAAATAAATTCACTAATGTTGATCCTGGACCATCATTAAATAATTTCACTAATGTTGATCCTGGACCATCAATATATAAATTCACTAATGTTGATCCTGGACCATCAATAAATAAATTCACTAATGTTGATCCAGGACCCTCAATATATAAATTCACTAATGTTGATCCTGGACCCTCAATATATAAATTCACTAATGTTGATCCTGGACCATCAATATATAAATTCACTAATGTTGATCCTGGACCATCAATATATAAATTCACTAATGTTGATCCTGGACCATCAATAAATAATTTCACTAATGTTGATCCAGGACCCTCAATATATAAATTCACTAATGTTGATCCTGGACCCTCAATATATAAATTCACTAATGTTGATCCTGGACCATCAATATATAAATTCACTAATGTTGATCCTGGACCATCAATAAATAAATTCACTAATGTTGATCCTGGACCATCAATATATAAATTCACTATTGTTGATCCTGGACCATCAATAAACAATTTCACTAATGTTGATCCTGGACCATCAGTATATAAATTCACTAATGTTGATCCTGGACCATCAAATAAATAAATTCACTAATGTTGATCCTGGACCATCAATATATAAATTCTCTAATGTTGATCCTGGACCATCAATATATAATTTCACTAATGTTGATCCTGGACCATCAATATAAAAAATTTACTAATGTTGATCCTGGACCATCAATATATAAATTCACTAATGTTGATCCTGGACCATCAATCTATAAATTCACTAATGTTGATCCTGGACCATCAATGTATGAATTCACTAATGTTGATCCTGGACCATCAATAAATAAATTCACTAATGTTGATCCTGGACCATCAATGTATGAATTCACTAATGTTGATCCTGGACCATCAATATATAAATTCTCTAATGTTGATCCTGGACCATCAATAAATAAATTCACTAATGTTGATCCTGGACCATCAATAAATAATTTCACTAATGTTGATCCTGGACCATCAATAAATAATTTCACTAATGTTGATCCTGGACCATCAATAAATAAATTCACTAATGTTGATCCTGGACCATCAATAAATAATTTCACTAATGTTGATCCTGGACCATCAATAAATAAATTCACTAATGTTGATCCTGGACCATCAATAAATAATTTCACTAATGTTGATCCTGGACCATCAATAAATAATTTCACTAATGTTGATCCTGGACCATCAATAAATAAATTCACTAATGTTGATCCTGGACCATCAATAAATAATTTCACTAATGTTGATCCTGGACCATCAATAAATAATTTCACTAATGTTGATCCTGGACCATCAATAAATAAATTCACTAATGTTGATCCTGGACCATCAATAAATAATTTCACTAATGTTGATCCTGGACCATCAATAAATAAATTCACTAATGTTGATCCTGGACCATCAATAAATAATTTCACTAATGTTGATCCTGGACCATCAATAAATAATTTCACTAATGTTGATCCTGGACCATCAATAAATAATTTCACTAATGTTGATCCTGAACCATCAATAAATAATTTCACTAATGTTGATCCAGGACCCTCAATATATAAATTCACTAATGTTGATCCTGGACCCTCAATATATAAATTCACTAATGTTGATCCTGGACCCTCAATATATAAATTCACTAATGTTGATCCTGGACCATCAATAAATAAATTCACTAATGTTGATCCTGGACCATCAATATATCATTTCACTAATGTTGATCCTGGACCATCAATAAACAATTTCACTAATGTTGATCCTGGACCATCAAATAAATAAATTCACTAATGTTGATCCTGGACCATCAATAAACAATTTCACTAATGTTGATCCTGGACCATCAAATAAATAAATTCACTATTGTTGATCCTGGACCATCAATAAACAATTTCACTAATGTTGATCCTGGACCATCAAATAAATAAATTCACTATTGTTGATCCTGGACCATCAATAAACAATTTCACTAATGTTGATCCTGGACCATCAAATATATAAATTCTCTAATGTTGATCCTGGACCATCAATAAATAAATTCACTAATGTTGATCCTGGACCATCAATAAATAATTTCACTAATGTTGATCCTGGACCATTAATATATAAATTCAATAATGTTGATCCTGGACCATCAATAAATAAATTCACTAATGTTGATCCTGGACCATCAATAAATAATTTCACTAATGTTGATCCAGGACCATTAATATATAAATTCACTAATGTTGATCCAGGACCATCAATAAATAAATTCACTAATGTTGATCCTGGACCATCAATAAATAATTTCACTAATGTTGATCCTGGACCATCAATAAATAAATTTACTAATGTTGATCCTGGACCATCAATAAATAATTTCACTAATGTTGATCCAGGACCATTAATATATAAATTCACTAATGTTGATCCAGGACCATCAATAAATAATTTCACTAATGTTGATCCTGGACCATCAATAAATAATTTCACTAATGTTGATCCAGGACCCTCAATATATAAATTCACTAATGTTGATCCTGGACCATCAAATAAATAAATTCACTAATGTTGATCCTGGACCATCAATAAACAATTTCACTAATGTTGATCCTGGACCATCAAATAAATAAATTCACTATTGTTGATCCTGGACCATCAATAAACAATTTCACTAATGTTGATCCTGGACCATCAAATAAATAAATTCACTATTGTTGATCCTGGACCATCAATAAACAATTTCACTAATGTTGATCCTGGACCATCAAATATATAAATTCTCTAATGTTGATCCTGGACCATCAATAAATAAATTCACTAATGTTGATCCTGGACCATCAATAAATAAATTCACTAATGTTGATCCTGGACCATCAATAAATAATTTCACTAATGTTGATCCAGGACCCTCAATATATAAATTCACTAATTTTGATCCTGGACCATCAATATATAAATTCACTAATGTTGATCCTGGACCATCAATAAATAAACTCACTAATGTTGATCCTGGACCATCAATAAATAAATTCACTAATGTTGATCCTGGACCATCAATATATAAATTCACAAATGTTGATCCTGGACCATCAATATATAAATTCACTAATGTTGATCCTGGACCATCAATAAACAATTTCACTAATGTTGATCCTGGACCATCAATATATAAATTTACTAATGTTGATCCTGGACCATCAATATATAAATTCACTAATGTTGATCCTGGACCATCAATAAATAAATTCACTAATGTTGATCTTGGACCATCAATATATAAATTCATTAATGTTGATCCTGGACCATCAATAAATAAATTCACTAATGTTGATCCTGGACCATCAATAAATAATTTCACTAATGTTGATCCTGGACCATCAATATATAAATTCACTAATGTTGATCCTGGACCATCAATAAATAAATTCACTAATGTTGATCCTGGACCATCAATAAATAATTTCACTAATGTTGATCCTGGACCATCAATAAATAATTTCACTAATGTTGATCCTGGACCATCAATATATAAATTCACTAATTTTGATCCTGGACCATCAATATATAAATTCACTAATGTTGATCCTGGACCATCAATAAATAAACTCACTAATGTTGATCCTGGACCATCAATATATAAATTCACTAATGTTGATCCTGGACCATCAATAAATAAACTCACTAATGTTGATCCTGGACCATCAATAAATAAATTCACTAATGTTGATCCTGGACCATCAATATATAAATTCACTATTGTTGATCCTGGACCATCAATAAATAAATTCACTAATGTTGATCCTGGACCATCCATATATCATTTCACTAATGTTGATCCTGGACCATAATTATATAAATTCACTAATGTTGATCCTGGACCATCAATATATCATTTCACTAATGTTGATCCTGGACCATCAATAAACAATTTCACTAATGTTGATCCTGGACCATCAATATATAAATTCACTAATGTTGATCCTGGACCATCAATATATAATTTCACTAATGTTGATCCTGGACCATCATTATATAAATTCACTAATGTTGATCCTGGACCATCAGTATATAATTTCACTAATGTTGATCCTGGACCATCAATTTATAATTTCACTAATGTTGATCCTGGACCATCAATAAATAAATTCACTAATGTTGATCCTGGACCATCAATATATAAATTCTCTAATGTTGATCCTGGACCATCAATAAATAAATTCACTAATGTTGATCCTGGACCATCAATATATAAATTCACTAATGTTGATCCTGGACCATCAATAAATAAATTCACTAATGTTGATCCTGGACCATCAATATATCATTTCACTAATGTTGATCCTGGACCATCAATAAATAATTTCACTAATGTTGATCCTGGACCATCAATAAATAAATTCACTAATGTTGATCCTGGACCATCAAAAAAATAAATTTACTAATGTTGATCCTGGACCATCAATAAATAATTTCACTAATGTTGATCCTGGACCATCAATATATAAATTCACTAATGTTGATCCTGGACCATCAATATATAAATTCACAAATGTTGATCCTGGACCATCAATATATAAATTCACTAATGTTGATCCTGGACCATCAATATATCATTTCACTAATGTTGATCCTGGACCATCAATAAATAATTTCACTAATGTTGATCCTGGACCATCAATATATAAATTCACTAATGTTGATCCTGGACCATCAATAAATAAATTCACAAATGTTGATCCTGGACCATCAATATATAAATTTACTAATGTTGATCCTGGACCATCAATATATAAATTCACTAATGTTGATCCTGGACCATCAATATATAAATTCACTAATGTTGATCCTGGACCATCAATATATAAATTCACTAATGTTGATCCTGGACCATCAATAAATAAATTCACTAATGTTGATCCTGGACCATCAATAAATAAATTCACTAATGTTGATCCTGGACCATCAATATATAAATTCACTAATGTTGATCCTGGACCATCAATAAATAATTTCACTAATGTTGATCCTGGACCATCAATAAATAAATTCACTAATGTTGATCCTGGACCATCAATAAATAATTTCACTAACGTTGATCCTGGACCATCAATATATAAATTCACTAATGTTGATCCTGGACCATCAATAAATAAATTCACTAATGTTGATCCTGGACCATCAATATATAAATTTACTAATGTTGATCCTGGACCATCAATATATAAATTCACTAATGTTGATCCTGGACCATCAGTATATAAATTCACATATGTTGATCCTGGACCATCAATAAATAAATGCACAAATGTTGATCCTGGACCATCAATATATAAATTTACTAATGTTGATCCTGGACCATCAATAAATAAATTCACTAATGTTGATCCTGGACCATCAATATATAAATTCACCAATGTTGATCCTGGACCATCAATATATAAATTCACTAATGTTGATCCTGGACCATCAAATAAATAAATTCACTAATGTTGATCCTGGACCATCAATATACAATTTCACTAATGTTGATCCTGGACCAGCAATATATAAATTCACTAATGTTGATCCTGGACCATCAATAAATAAATTCACTAATGTTGATCCTGGACCATCAATAAATAATTTCACTAATGTTGATCCTGGACCATCAATATATAAATTTACTAATGTTGATCCTGGACCATCAATATAAAAAATTCACTAATGTTGATCCTGGACCATCAATAGATAATTTCACTAATGTTGATCCTGGACCATCAATAAATAAATTCACAAATGTTGATCCTGGACCATCAATGTATGAATTCACTAATGTTGATCCTGGACCATCAATAAATAAATTCACAAATGTTGATCCTGGACCATCAATATATAAATTATCTAATGTTGATCCTGGACCATCAATATATAAATTCACTAATGTTGATCCTGGACCATCAATATATAAATTCACTAATGTTGATCCTGGACCATCAATATATAAATTCACTAATGTTGATCCTGGACCATCAATATATAAATTCACTAATGTTGATCCTGGACCATCAATAAATAAATTCACTAATGTTGATCCTCGACCATCAATATATAAATTCACTAATGTTGATACTGAACCATCAGTATATAAATTCACTAATGTTGATACTGAACCATCAGTATATAAATTCACTAATGTTGATCCTGGACCATCAGTATATAAATTCACTAATGTTGATCCTGGACCATCAATATATAAATTCACTAATGTTGATCCTGGACCATCAATAAATAAATTCACTAATGTTGATCCTGGACCATCAGTATATAAATTCACTAATGTTGATCCTGGACCATCAGTATATAAATTCACTAATGTTGATCCTGGACCATCAATATATAAATTCACTAATGTTGATCCTGGACCATCAATAAATAAATTCACTAATGTTGATCCTGGACCATCAGTATATAAATTCACTAATGTTGATCCTGGACCATCAATATATAAATTCACAAATGTTGATCCTGGACCATCAGTATATAAATTCACTAATGTTGATCCTGGACCATCAATATATAAATTCACTAATGTTGATCCTGGACCATCAATATATAAATTCACTAATGTTGATCCTCGACCATCAATATATAAATTCACTAATGTTGATCCTGGACCATCAGTATATAAATTCACTAATGTTGATCCTGGACCATCAATATATAAATTCTCTAATGTTGATCCTGGACCATCAATAAATAAATTCACTAATGTTGATCCTGGACCATTAATATATAAATTCACTAATGTTGATCCTGGACCATCAATAAATAATTTCACTAATGTTGATCCTGGACCAGCAATATATAATTTCACTAATGTTGATCCTGGACCATCAATATATAATTTCACTAATGTTGATCCTGGACCATCAATAAATAATTTCACTAATGTTGATCCTGGACCATCAATATATAAATTCACTAATGTTGATCCTGGACCATCAATATAAAAAATTCACTAATGTTGATCCTGAACCATCAATATATAAATTCACTAATGTTGATCCTGGACCATCAATAAATAATTTCACTAATGTTGATCCTGGACCATCAATAAATAAATTCACTAATGTTGATCCTGGACCATCAATGTATGAATTCACTAATGTTGATCCTGGACCATCAATAAATAAATTCACTAATGTTGATCCTGGACCATCAATGTATGAATTCACTAATGTTGATCCTGGACCATCAATATATAAATTCTCTAATGTTGATCCTGGACCATCAATAAATAAATTCACTAATGTTGATCCTGGACCATCATTAAATAATTTCACTAATGTTGATCCTGGACCATCAATATATAAATTCACTAATGTTGATCCTGGACCATCAATAAATAAATTCACTAATGTTGATCCTGGACCATCAATAAATAATTTCACTAATGTTGATCCAGGACCCTCAATATATAAATTCACTAATGTTGATCCTGGACCCTCAATATATAAATTCACTAATGTTGATCCTGGACCATCAATATATAAATTCACTAATGTTGATCCTGGACCATCAATAAATAAATTCACTAATGTTGATCCTGGACCATCAATATATAAATTCACTATTGTTGATCCTGGACCATCAATAAACAATTTCACTAATGTTGATCCTGGACCATCAGTATATAAATTCACTAATGTTGATCCTGGACCATCAAATAAATAAATTCACTAATGTTGATCCTGGACCATCAATATATAAATTCTCTAATGTTGATCCTGGACCATCAATATATAATTTCACTAATGTTGATCCTGGACCATCAATATAAAAAATTTACTAATGTTGATCCTGGACCATCAATATATAAATTCACTAATGTTGATCCTGGACCATCAATGTATGAATTCACTAATGTTGATCCTGGACCATCAATAAATAAATTCACTAATGTTGATCCTGGACCATCAATGTATGAATTCACTAATGTTGATCCTGGACCATCAATATATAAATTCTCTAATGTTGATCCTGGACCATCAATAAATAATTTCACTAATGTTGATCCTGGACCATCAATAAATAATTTCACTAATGTTGATCCTGGACCATCAATAAATAAATTCACTAATGTTGATCCTGGACCATCAATAAATAATTTCACTAATGTTGATCCTGGACCATCAATAAATAAATTCACTAATGTTGATCCTGGACCATCAATAAATAATTTCACTAATGTTGATCCTGGACCATCAATAAATAATTTCACTAATGTTGATCCTGGACCATCAATAAATAAATTCACTAATGTTGATCCTGGACCATCAATAAATAATTTCACTAATGTTGATCCTGGACCATCAATAAATAAATTCACTAATGTTGATCCTGGACCATCAATAAATAATTTCACTAATGTTGATCCTGGACCATCAATAAATAATTTCACTAATGTTGATCCAGGACCCTCAATATATAAATTCACTAATGTTGATCCTGGACCCTCAATATATAAATTCACTAATGTTGATCCTGGACCCTCAATATATAAATTCACTAATGTTGATCCTGGACCATCAATAAATAAATTCACTAATGTTGATCCTGGACCATCAATATATCATTTCACTAATGTTGATCCTGGACCATCAATATATAAATTCACTATTGTTGATCCTGGACCATCAATAAACAATTTCACTAATGTTGATCCTGGACCATCAAATAAATAAATTCACTAATGTTGATCCTGGACCATCAATATATAAATTCTCTAATGTTGATCCTGGACCATCAATAAATAAATTCACTAATGTTGATCCTGGACCATTAATATATAAATTCACTAATGTTGATCCTGGACCATCAATAAATAAATTCACTAATGTTGATCCTGGACCATCAATAAATAATTTCACTAATGTTGATCCAGGACCATTAATATATAAATTCACTAATGTTGATCCAGGACCATCAATAAATAAATTCACTAATGTTGATCCTGGACCATCAATAAATAATTTCACTAATGTTGATCCTGGACCATCAATAAATAAATTTACTAATGTTGATCCAGGACCATCGATAAATAAATTCACTAATGTTGATCCTGGACCATCAATAAATAATTTCACTAATGTTGATCCAGGACCCTCAATATATAAATTCACTAATTTTGATCCTGGACCATCAATATATAAATTCACTAATGTTGATCCTGGACCATCAATAAATAAACTCACTAATGTTGATCCTGGACCATCAATAAATAAATTCACTAATGTTGATCCTGGACCATCAATATATAAATTCACAAATGTTGATCCTGGACCATCAATAAATAAATTCACTAATGTTGATCCTGGACCATCAATAAATATTTTGTCTAATGTTGATCCTGGACCATCAATAAACAATTTCACTAATGTTGATCCTGGACCATCAATATATAAATTTACTAATGTTGATCCTGGACCATCAATATATAAATTCACTAATGTTGATCCTGGACCATCAATAAATAAATTCACTAATGTTGATCTTGGACCATCAATATATAAATTCATTAATGTTGATCCTGGACCATCAATAAATAAATTCACTAATGTTGATCCTGGACCATCAATAAATAATTTCACTAATGTTGATCCTGGACCATCAATAAATAAATTCACTAATGTTGATCCTGGACCATCAATAAATAAATTCACTAATGTTGATCCTGGACCATCAATAAATAATTTCACTAATGTTGATCCTGGACCATCAATAAATAAATTCACTAATGTTGATCCTGGACCATCAATATATAAATTCACTAATGTTGATCCTGGACCATCAATAAATAATTTCACTAATGTTGATCCTGGACCATCAATATATAAATTCACTAATTTTGATCCTGGACCATCAATATATAAATTCACTAATGTTGATCCTGGACCATCAATAAATAAACTCACTAATGTTGATCCTGGACCATCAATATATAAATTCACTAATGTTGATCCTGGACCATCAATAAATAAACTCACTAATGTTGATCCTGGACCATCAATAAATAAATTCACTAATGTTGATCCTGGACCATCAATATATAAATTCACTATTGTTGATCCTGGACCATCAATAAATAAATTCACTAATGTTGATCCTGGACCATCCATATATCATTTCACTAATGTTGATCCTGGACCATAATTATATAAATTCACTAATGTTGATCCTGGACCATCAATATATCATTTCACTAATGTTGATCCTGGACCATCAATAAACAATTTCACTAATGTTGATCCTGGACCATCAATATATAAAGTCACTAATGTTGATCCTGGACCATCAATATATAATTTCACTAATGTTGATCCTGGACCATCATTATATAAATTCACTAATGTTGATCCTGGACCATCAGTATATAATTTCACTAATGTTGATCCTGGACCATCAATTTATAATTTCACTAATGTTGATCCTGGACCATCAATAAATAAATTCACTAATGTTGATCCTGGACCATCAATATATAAATTCTCTAATGTTGATCCTGGACCATCAATAAATAAATTCACTAATGTTGATCCTGGACCATCAATATATAAATTCACTAATGTTGATCCTGGACCATCAATAAATAAATTCACTAATGTTGATCCTGGACCATCAATATATCATTTCACTAATGTTGATCCTGGACCATCAATAAATAATTTCACTAATGTTGATCCTGGACCATCAATAAATAAATTCACTAATGTTGATCCTGGACCATCAATAAATAAATTTACTAATGTTGATCCTGGACCATCAATAAATAATTTCACTAATGTTGATCCTGGACCATCAATATATAAATTCACTAATGTTGATCCTGGACCATCAATATATAAATTCACAAATGTTGATCCTGGACCATCAATATATAAATTCACTAATGTTGATCCTGGACCATCAATATATCATTTCACTAATGTTGATCCTGGACCATCAATAAATAATTTCACTAATGTTGATCCTGGACCATCAATATATAAATTCACTAATGTTGATCCTGGACCATCAGTATATAAATTCACAAATGTTGATCCTGGACCATCAATAAATAAATGCACAAATGTTGATCCTGGACCATCAATATATAAATTTACTAATGTTGATCCTGGACCATCAATAAATAAATTCACTAATGTTGATCCTGGACCATCAATAAATAAATTCACTAATGTTGATCCTGGACCATCAATATATAAATTCACTAATGTTGATCCTGGACCATCAATATATCATTTCACTAATGTTGATCCTGGACCATCAATAAATAATTTCACTAATGTTGATCCTGGACCATCAATAAATAAATTCACTAATGTTGATCCTGGACCATCAATAAATAAATTCACTAATGTTGATCCTGGACCATCAATAAATAATTTCACTAATGTTGATCCTGGACCATCAATATATAAATTCACTAATGTTGATCTTGGACCATCAATAAATAAATTCACTAATGTTGATCCTGGACCATCAATATATAAATTTACTAATGTTGATCCTGGACCATCAATATATAAATTCACCAATGTTGATCCTGGACCATCAGTATATAAATTCACAAATGTTGATCCTGGACCATCAATAAATAAATGCACAAATGTTGATCCTGGACCATCAATATATAAATTTACTAATGTTGATCCTGGACCATCAATAAATAAATTCACTAATGTTGATCCTGGACCATCAATATATAAATTCACCAATGTTGATCCTGGACCATCAATATATAAATTCACTAATGTTGATCCTGGACCATCAAATAAATAAATTCACTAATGTTGATCCTGGACCATCAATAAATAATTTCACTAATGTTGATCCTGGACCATCAATAGATAATTTCACTAATGTTGATCCTGGACCATCAATATATAAATTCACTAATGTTGATCCTGGACCATCAAATAAATAAATTCACTAATGTTGATCCTGGACCATCAATATACAATTTCACTAATGTTGATCCTGGACCAGCAATATATAAATTCACTAATGTTGATCCTGGACCATCAATAAATAAATTCACTAATGTTGATCCTGGACCATCAATAAATAATTTCACTAATGTTGATCCTGGACCATCAATATATAAATTTACTAATGTTGATCCTGGACCATCAATATAAAAAATTCACTAATGTTGATCCTGGACCATCAATAGATAATTTCACTAATGTTGATCCTGGACCATCAATAAATAAATTCACAAATGTTGATCCTGGACCATCAATGTATGAATTCACTAATGTTGATCCTGGACCATCAATAAATAAATTCACAAATGTTGATCCTGGACCATCAATATATAAATTATCTAATGTTGATCCTGGACCATCAATATATAAATTCACTAATGTTGATCCTGGACCATCAAATATATAAATTCACTAATGTTGATCCTGAACCATCAATATATAAATTCACTAATGTTGATCCTGGACCATCAAATATATAAATTCACTAATGTTGATCCTGGACCATCAATATATAAGTTCACTAATGTTTATCCTGGAACAGACAAACACTGATATGTTGGAATTATATTTAGATGCAATTACATACAGGCATTCATATTAAAACAATCTCCCATTATTTCCATGGGTTAAAGAATTTAAACAATAGCTGGCACTTAATTAATATTTATGAATAAAATAATAGATTATATAAATATATATTTGACCACCCCTATAACAGTTCATACCATGTCAACGCAAAATCAGTTCATGTGAAAGAAAATAAATTATTGAAAAGTCAAAAACTGGCAGATCTAGATCACCGATAAACAGTTTAAGTGTTCAAAAGACATTTTTCTCGTTAAAAATAGCTTTTGGTTTCTACATAAATTGCTGCTCAGTTTGTTTAGTTTGGCCGACAGAAACCTCTGAAATAGCAAATCAGAGTATACTGTAGTTTGAGAATACACTAAATATCCCTCAAAACACTGAAAACTTAAATACATTTTATTATTAAATTAGATGTTACCAATAAATACTTTCCCAGAGATGTGTTGTGGCTGGATGGGCATCCGCTGTGTAAAAACTTGCTGGATAAGTTAGCGGTTTGTTCCGCTGTGGCGACCCCGGATTAATAAAGGGACTAAGCCGACAAGAAAATGAATGAATGAATAAAATAAATACGGGCAGCACAGTAGTGCAGTGGGTAGCACAATTGCCTCACAGCAAGATAGTCGCTGGTTTGAGCCCGGGTGGGTCAGTTGGCATTTCTGTGTGGAGTTTGCATGTTCTCCCAATGTTGGCGGGGATTTCCAATTTACCCTACATGTGCTATAGGTAAATTGAGTAAGCTAAATTGGCAGTAGTGTGTGAATGAGTGTGTAGGCTATGGATGTTTCCTAGTGATGGGTTGCAGCTGGAAGGGAATCAGCTGCGTAAAACATGTTGGATAAGTTGGCGGTTCATTCCGCTGTGGCGACCCCAGATTAATAAAGAGACTAAGCCGAAAAGAAAATGAATGAATGAATATTTGATCGACTGAAGTTTGTATTACCCAAACTAACATTACCGAAAAAGTTGACTCCCCTGATAGTCAATGTTTAATTCGCACCGTGGTCTGCAATAAAGAGAATGTAGGCTAGCAAACAAACTGTACAAGCTTCGGTATAGGCTGAATATGATTTGGATATGGGAGGGAGCGCTGCAGCACTGGAGAGAGAGAGAGAGAGAGAGAGAGAGAGAGAGAGAGAGAGAGAGAGAGAGAGAGAGAGAGTGAGAAGAGAGAGAGCGAGCGCTGATGACGTCGACGCTGGGAAGCTCCCAGTAGAAGGTGCGCGCCCGCGGGAGGGGCCGATAGAAAATGGCGAGTCTGTGCAGAAGGCAGCAATGCACGATCGAGAGGCGCGGCTTTCGGCAGGAACTTGACTCGTGGCGGCATAAACTCATTCACTGTGTAGGTAAGCTCGTTTAACCTAACACGCAGGATTGTCTGCCGGGGCTCGGATGCTGTGTGTTTGCTGTATAATTTGGCGTATCGCCTTCAACGGCGAGCGAAGCGGCTTTTTTTGTCTCAACGATTTTTCTTAGAGCCGCTCATCGCCCGCTGGACCCTGTCAAAAAGATTGCAGTTATGAGTTTAGTTACGCGGCCGTTATTTGATGGATGTTTCTGCGTGTGAGGTGTGTATTTGTGTGTTTGCCGTGGTGTGTGATGATAGTATTTCAGCGCAGCTTTGTTTTTATTTTAGTGTTTATTTATTTTAAGAAAATTTTGGGCGATGTTTATTTATTGTAAGCAGGGCGTGTTACGTGTACAGAGGGAATTGTGCTTGGACCAATCACACGCGTTGGTTTTGCCCGTGTGCGCGCTCCCTGGTTTATTGTAGGCTACTGTATTATTTTTTGGGTTGGGGGAGGGCTGTGCGCGTCCCCGCCCCAAATCGTCGGCGCTGGGGGAGCGCGCATTGCTGCAATGGGGAAATGTCAGAAAATAATTTTGTATTTTAGGGGAAGGTGGGGGGTTGACAAAGAAAATGACACTGCGCATATTGCTTAGTTGTTAACGCGGGCCTGTCAAGGCCAGATTCTTGTCATCCAGATTGTTTTTATATAAAGTCTTCATGTTAATCTTAATATCTGCCGAGTATGCGCACTGATATTTGAGTCTGTTATGATTTTTTTTTCCCTTCATAAATCGATTATTGGGTTTAAAGCAGCACGGACGACATGTACCATGACCAAAAATTTCGTTCACATCTACATTATTTGGTTTTAAGCATCCCACGAGTCCGTTTCATTTCGCTGTTCCCTTATTTTGTTTCTCTTTTACCCCAAAATGAAATAAAAACATATAGATGTATACACACAACCGAAAAATGTTGGCTTCCCCGCCCCTCCCCCGTTAAATCTAATGTTTCATTAGCTTTGTTTAATCCCTTTAAATCGCCGTATCTGATGTTATTGGGAGATTATCTATTCAGTCTTAACCTCGAGGTTTCCCAGTTTCCAACCCTAGATTTGTGTTAATCTCCCTTTTAATGTCAGAGAGAAAACCCGTGGCTTTTGGCATCTGTTAACAGCAGCTTTTGAGTAAATGTTGGTCACTCTTTCTGTCCACCAAAACAATGCAGATATATCTGAAGAGTCTGTCTAATGCTGCATTAATGTTGTAGTTAATATATACGCCTTAAATACATCTCAGATGTCGCATGAGTGGACCTCTGTGGATGCTAATGCTGCTGTTTGTATTTTTGGGCTTAAGGTTTGTCTCAAATATGATATGATTCTGTTTGAGATGATCAGGTTGCGTGATCAGATTTTCAGTGGCAGTGAAAACCGCCTCTCATCTTTATCGAAAGGCCTGCTTCAGCAGGTATAGATGAATTATTTGCCATTCTGTTATGAAATCTGAAAGATAATAAGGGCCTATTATTTGTTTTACATCACAAATAATATGAATTCCAGTATCATGACACATTTGTTAGTGTGCGCATCAGATTGACAAAAGTATGTTTATGCACAGGAAGCATATAAATAATATAATCAGCAATAGTTTGACTTTTTATGTACACATGAAACATTAATGTAGGCTTTTAATATATTAAATGCCTGTTTTAATGGTAAAAAAACCTCTAAATAGTGGTGATATATTGTTAGATCATTGTAAAAATGACACAATGACTTGTACTGATTAATATATGTATGAGAATAAGCGATCATAATACATTTTATTTTATTTTAGAAACTGGCAGGTGGATCAAAACTATTAAATGAATTATTAGCTATTATATAGATAAAACAACATTAATTAGCCTGTAAATTAAAATATATCAATTGTTTTGGCATCTTTGATTTAGGAATACACTTGATAAGAATTTATTAAATTTGCAAGTTTTTTATTTGTGACAGTAGTTTAGTTAATTTCTTAATTTGCTTTATTCTTAAAGCATGTTTTAGTAATTTAACAACTTAATATCTTTAATTTTAGTAATTTTTTACTAAAAAATTATGTTTTTTTTTTGTTGCACAGACAGAAATTGAACAAAATGCATGAAAAAAACAGCTATTTTTAATACTTTTATTTCTTTGATGCTTGGAAACACTTTAATAATACCTCAGCTATTTTATTCCCAGAGTTAAAGATACTGTTAAATAAAGTATTTTATCGTGGGTGTCTTTTATAAATGTAAGTAAAGATGACATTAGCCTGAAAATTTAAATATATACATTGTTTTAGCATCTTTGATTTAGGACAACTATTAGTTTGACATTAGTTTATCTACTTAATTTCTTCATCTGCTTAACTCCTGAAGTGTTTCAGTAACTTCACAACCTAATATTTTTAATTTTAGAAGAGTTTCACCTGAAATTCATGTTTTTTTTTTTTTGGTGCACAAACAGAAATTAAACAAAATGCATGTAAAAAAAACCAACAAATTTAAATACTTTTATTTCTTTGATGCTTGAAAACTCACTTTAGTAGTAATAATAATAATTATAATAATACCTCAGCCATTTTTTCCCCAGAGTTAAAGAAACTATTAAATAAACTATTTTATAGTAGGTGTTTTTTATAAATGTAGGTAAATTCGACATTAAGTAGCCTGAAAATTTAAATATATAAATTGTTTTAGCATCTTTTATTTAGGAATAGTATTACATTCAATAAGAATTTTTTTAATTTGCTCAATTTTTTTATTTGTGACATTAGTCTACTTAATTTCTTAATTTGCTTTATTCTTAAAGCATTTTTTACTAATTTCACAACTTAAGATCTTTATTTTAGAATTGTTTCACCTGAAATTCATGTTTTTTTTGTTGCTCAGACAGAAATTGAACAAAATGCATGTAAAAAACCCTGCATATTTTTACACTTTTATTTCTTTGATGCTTGAAAATCCTCTTTAATAATACTAATACCTCAGCTATTTTATTCCCAGAGTTAAAGAAACTATTAAATAAACTATTTTATAGTGGGTGTCTTTTATAAATGTAGGTAAAAATCACATTAAGTAGCCTGGAAATGTAAGTAAATACATTGTTTTAGCATCTTTTATTTAGGACAACTATTACATTTGTTAAGAATTAATTATATTAGCTCAATTTTTGTGACAGTAGTTTTACTTAATTTCTTCATCTGCTTAATTCCTAAAGTGTTTCAGTAATTTCACAACCTAATATTTTTAATTTTAGAAGTTTCACCTGAAATTCATGTTTTGTTTTTGGTGCACAGACAGAAATAAAACAAAATGCATGTAAAAAAACAGCTAATTTGAATACTTTTATTTCTTTGATGGTTGAAAACCCACTTTAATAATAATAATACCTCAGCATTTTTTTTCCCCAGAGTTAAAGAAACTATTAAATAAACTGTTTTTATTGTGGGTGTCTATTATAAATGTAGGCAAAAATGACGTAAAGTGGCCTGTAAATTAAAATACAATTTATTTTTAGCATCTTTGATTTGGGATAACTATTACACTTGTCAAGATTTTATTAAATTTGCTCAAATATTATTAGTGAATTAAAATATTTACATTGTTTTAGCATCTTTTATTTAGCACAACTACTACATTTGTTAAGAATTAATAAAATAGGTCATTTTTATATGTGACAGTAATTAATTTCTTCATCTGCTTATTTAATAAAGTACCTTTCTGTCATTTCACAACTTAATATCTTTAATTTTAGAAGTGTTTCTCCTGAAATTCATGTTTTTTTTGTTAATCAGACAGAAATTAAACAAAATGCATGTAAAAAAAAACAACAACAACAAATGTTTAACACTTTCATTTCTTTGATGCTCGTAAACACATTTTAATTATAATAATACCTCAGCTATTTTATTCCCAGAGTTAAAGAAACTATTAAATAAACTATTTTATACTGGGTGTCTTTTATAAATGTAGGTAAAAATCACATTGAGTGGCCTGGAAATTAAAATACAATTTATTTTTAGCATTTTTAATTTGGGATACCTACATTTGTCAAGATTTGATTAAATTTGTTCAACATTAGTTTATCTATTTAATTTTTTCATTTGCTTTATTCTTAAAGGATGTTTTAGTAATTACACAACCTAATATTTTTCATTTTAGAAATGCTTTACAAGAAAAACATGTTTTTTTTTGTTGCACAGACATAAATTAAACAAAATTAAGGTTTTAAAAAAACAGCTCATTTTAATACTTTTCTAATTAATATTTCTTTGATGTTTGAAAATTCATTTTAATTATAATACCTCAGCTATTTTATTCCCAGAGTAAGAGAAACTATTAAAGGAACTGTTTTATAGCGGGTGTCTATTATAAATGTATGTAAAGACGACATTAAGTAGCCTGAATATTTAAATATATACACTGTTTTAGCATCTTTTATTTAGCACAACTATTACATTTGTTAAGAATCAATAAAATTTTCTTAAATTTTATTTGTGACATTAGTTTATCTACCTAATCTAATCTACGCTTAGTCAGAAATCGAACAAAATGCATGTAAAAAAAACAGCAAATTTGTAATACTTTTATTTCCTTTGATACTTAAACTCACTTTAATAATAATATCTCACCTGTTTAATCCAGAGTAAAAGAAACTATAAAATAAACTACTTTATTGTGGGCGTCTTTTATAAATGTAAGTAAAAATGACATTAATTTGCCTGTAAATTAAAATGCACAATTTATTTTGAGCATCTTTGATTTAGGATAACTATTCGCCTAGAATCAATTAATTTCACTTATTTTTTTATTTGTGACATCAGTTTATCTATTTTTAATTTCTTAATTTGCCTAATTCTTAAAGCATGTTTTAGTAACTTCACAACTTAATATCTTCAATCTTAAAAATGTTTCACCTGAAATTCATGTTTTCTTTGTGCAAAGTTAAAAGTTAAACAAAATGCATGTAAAAAACAACAAATTTTAGTACTTTTATTTCCTTAGATGCTTGAAAACTCAATTTGATAATAATAATACCTCAGCTTTTGTTTTCCAGAGAAAAATAAACTATTGAATTAACTATTTTTTAGTGAGTGTTTATTATAAATGTAGGTAAAAACGACATCAAGTAGCCTGAATATTAAAAATATATAGATTGTTTTAGCATCTTTGATTTAGGAATACTATTACATCCGATAGGAATTGATTAAATCTGCTCAAATTTATTTGTGACATTAGTTTATCTACTTCATTTCCTCATTTCCCTAATCATGTTTTAGTAATTTCACAACTTAATATTTTTAATTTTAGAAATGTTTCACCAAAAATTAATGTTTTTTTTGTTGCACTGACAGAAATGAAATAAAATGCATGTAAAAAAAAAAACTACTTCGGTACTTGAAAACCCACTTGAATCATACCTCACCTATATTATAAGTAAAAAACACTTTTTTTTAAAAGTCTTCAGTAATAAACATTGACTGGAAATGTCAGGGAAAATGGTTATGTGCTGAAACTCTATAATTGCTGTGTGTTTAAGCCTTAAAGATTTCTCGCGTTTCATATCTTGTGCGGTGCCGATATTCTGTCCATCACAAGAGATTAATTTTAAGTGTATTTTAAGGCCACATAAGCCGAAAAAATTGGGTTTATAGTCTACTAAAAGTTTTCTGTGAATTCATAATGAGAGCTTAACTTCATAACATGTTTTTGGAGAGAAGAAAATCTCCCACTGAAATCTGGAATAAAGTTGATTCACACCTTCGTGACAGGAATTTACTTTCCTCGCTCTGTTGATAACGCTGCTTTAGGGAGCATCATAAATCATTTCCTTAAACCTTTTTTCAAGGGTCAAAGTTCCAAAATCTAAACTCTTGTCGTTAACATGTGCTGTTGCAACAGTTAGTGGCACCGTTTCGCTTCTGCTTTCTCGGAAGTTGGTTTGATGCTGGATTTTGTACGGTCAGTGGATTGTTTTGGTCATACTTTTGTTTTATATGATTTGTAATTGTGTGTTATGTTATATTTGTGTTGATGTCTGGTTGTGAATCACAGTTTGTGTTGTAATGTTTTCTGTAGCTTTGCCTGTGTGTTGACCAGAACGATTGAATCTATTGAAGGAATTGAGAATAATACAAATAATACACAATAATAATAATAATAATAATAATAATAATAATAATAATAATAATAATAATAATAATAATATGTTATATTAAAAACAATATAACAAAATACTATAGCATATTATGAATAATAATAATAACAATAGGTTTTATTAATAGCAATATATAACCTATAAAGCAATATATACTACTACTAATAATTATAATAAATTTACACAAAAATAGGTTATATTAATTACAATATAACATAATACTATATAGCATATTATGAATAATAATAATATAATAATAATAACAATACTATAACATAATAATAGTAAAAATAATAGACATGACAAATAATATGTTATATTATTAACAATAAAACATAATACTATAGCATATAATTAATAATAATAATAATAATAATAATAATAATAGGTTTTATTAATAACAATATATAACCTATAGCAATATGTAACAATACTACTACTACTAATAATAATTATAATACATATATTAATAATAGGTTATATTAATAACAATATAATATACTACTACTACTACAACTAATAATAATAATAATAATAATAATGATATACATAATAATAATAATATGTTATATCAAAAACAATATATGACATATATAATAACAAAAGGTTATATTAATAACAATATAACATAATACTATAGCATATTAATAGTAGTAATAATAATAACAATGATAACAATAATCATAATAATAATAATAATTGGTTAAATTAATAATATATGAACTATATCATAATACTATAACATAATAATAATAATAACAATAATAATATACATAATAACAATAATAATAATATAACCTGTTTTACAATACTATAACAATAATAATAATAATAATAATAATAATAATAATAATAATAATAACAACATCAACAGGCTATATTTATATAATAATAAATTATAATAATGTTAATACAACCTAAAAATAAATAATAATAATGATAATAATAATAATAATAATAATTTATATTAATCTATTCATAATAATATTAATAACAAGCAAAAAACAAATATACACAGACGTATATATATGGTTGATTCCAGCGTTATGGATGTGATATTTGCAGTAAAAATTCAAAACATAAATTCGCAGTGAAAGTATACGTTAACATTATATTGAACCATCTGTTTATATTTTCCAAAACAACTAACCACAAAGTTATGGGATCAAAAAAATTCAATCTGTGAACATTTTTATACTTTAAATGAGGAAAATAAACAAGCGTTATGGATGTGACAAAAAAAGTCTGCGAGTTTACAGTATACAACATATTAAACTGCACAACCCAAAATAAATAATGCTCAACAAAAGGATAATAGTTGGCTCTTTATAGAACAAAACTGATTGATTTTATTTTATTTTGACATTTTTGCATTTTTGAGGGAAAAGCTTTGTTATGGATGTGACACTTTTTCGTTATGGATGTGACAAATGTGAAATTGCCATTTGTTTGACTTTGGTAAATCAAATATAATAGTTTGAAAACATTGACAGACACATTTTTAAGTATTTTTAAAGTACTGTAAAACACTTGCCTGCGCAAAAAATGTAGAAACTGTTTCGTTATTTTGGTGAAAACATTTTTCTTTTCATGGCAAGGTTGACATTTTCATGGAATAGCTCATATATATAAAGCAAAATAAAAAATACATGGAGTTTTATATTAAAAAGTACAATTTCATTAGTCTAATTATAGTAAATGTTAGATCAGTGGTTCTTAAACTGTGGTACCACTAGTGGTACACAGGCTTCCTTCTAGTGGAGCGCGGAGAAATTGTTGAATAATTAAAGTAAAAAAATCAACACACTTTTAACCCTTTGACGCATACGATAACATCAATGTGATCAGTAAATTGATTTGAATAGGCTAAACCTTTTTATTTTCAATTGTCTAATGTTTCGGTCACACTTCACAATAAGGTTCATTAGTTAATGTTAATTAATGCATTTACTAACATGAACAAACACTGAACAATACATTTACTACTGTATTTTCTCATGTTAGTTAACGTTAATGAAAATACAGTAGTTCATTGTTAGTTCATGTTAACTCACGGTGCATTAACTAATGTTAACAAGCATGGACTTGAATGTTAATAATGCATTGGTAAATGTTCAGTTATGATTAATAAATGCTGTACATGTGTTGTTCATGATTAGTTCATGTTAGTAAATGCATTAACTAATGAACTTGACCATTTAGATTTCAAAGATATACAAATAAGTCATAAATACATGCAACATCTATTTAAAAATATATCGAAAGGAGTTTTTATATGAATATGATGACATATAGCCTATATTTATGAAGTCCAAGGAACATTTTCAAGTTTTGATACTGTATATTAATACTTTACATTTAAGTTGTAAAGTTAACTTTTTAAGAACAGGGCCATTTTTAGTTCACTTTTAGAAGCACCTTTAACTTATTTTTTTTTTACCTGTAAGCACAGTTAATGTTTAAATTATTTATAATGTTTAAAGTGGCTGACAATAATGAATATTCTTAATAACAGGAGTTAATCTGCCTGGTTTTTGAACTGTGCAGAGCTGCAGCTGCTTAATAGGCCTGCTACACTACTGCATTTTAATACTGGTCATTATGGTGGTACTTGGAGAGACAATTTTTTTCTGAGGTGATACTTGGTGAGAAAAGTTTGGGAACCACTGCCTTAGATGATTGAAATCGACAATGAGGAAAAAGTTTCACTTACTATGTTATTATTCATTCTATTATTTTCTTTTCGGCTTAGTCCCTTTATTAATCTAAGGTCACCACAGCGAAATGAACCGCCAACTTATCCAGCACATGTTTTACAGAGCAGATTTCCTTGCAGCTGCAACCCACCACTGGGAAACACCCATACACTCCCATTCATTCACACACATACACTACGGCTAATTTAGCTCATCCAATTCACCTATGTGTTTGGACTGTGGGGTAAACCGGAGCACCTGAAGGAAACCCACGCCAACACGGGGAGAACATGCAAACTCCACACAGAAATGCCAACTGATCCAGCCGAGGCTTGGACCAGCGTCGTTCTTACTGTGAGGCGATCGTGCTACCCACTGGGTCACCGGGACGCCCTACTATGTTACTATTAGACAAAAAAATACAACTATATTTTATTAGTTATGTCCACTTAATATAACAAATACAACTTTTAAACTTAACACATTATTATGCCTACGGTTAATCAAAGCTTTCGTAATTTTCATTGCAAGTCTAATTAAATTAACTAAGGGTGTCATGATCCTCCAAATCCTCGATTCGATTACATTTTCGATTCTAAAGGCACGATTTGATTCGATTTTCGATTATGAATAATTAATTAATTAATGACCAATTAATTATTTTTAGCCTACCGTTTAAACTACCTGACCTGCATGGTCTTTGTTTTACCCATAAACAAATCATACAGTAAATGAATAAAGGCAAGATACACATATAATTACCACCTGTCAATCACTTTTTCTGCGGGACTCGTGAATAGGCAGTGATCTGTGTCGTTATAATGGCGTCGGTAAAAAAGACGCACAACCAACAGGAACCTGCCAACAGTATCTGAGGTGTTCGCTAAAATGACAAAGTACAAGTGAGTGAAAGATTGAAGCAGTCCTCTGACTGCCTGGACCTGCTGTCTCGAGCGCATGGCTGTGTGTGCGTCTGTGTCTGTGTGGTCACGTGATGTGCATTTTCTGAGGTAGAGAGGAAGGAGGGCTGCTCAGAAATGCTACACGCCACTGTGGATGTCAAATCGTTGTCGTTCTAAAATGCCATTTAAAAACAAAGACAGTGGAAACAGGGCCTGAGTGTGTACTTTTTGCGAGCGGATTTGCAACGGGGGCGGGCGGAGGATCGCGATGCCGGTGTTGTCTATCAGACGAACCGTACGTAATACGTACATAGCAGAGCTTGCAAAACTGTGTGTTTTTTTTTTGTCGACAATACGAACGCTGTCAACATAACTCACTGGAAATCCAAAATGCTTACACACCGGCGACTTCATTGAAAGAGGAGAGGGTTTAAGTTCTGTCGACGGGTCTCCTGCTTCTGCAGTTTAATAAGCACTTCAATAAGCCTGTTTTTTTTCCCGCTTGGCAAGCCAAGCTGACGTGACATGGGGGCGTGGCAGCATCGACGATTCTATTTTTTGATTCGATAATCTAAATTGAGCATAAATTTCGATCGATTTCGATTAAAAATCAAAATCGTGACACCCCTAAAATTAACTAATGTTTATGACTATTTGAGCCTTACTGGACAATGTTAACACACAATAATAGCCCTTCAAATAGTCACAGAACGTTCAAATCAGTATTTCAGCATGTCGTCAGCCAGATTAACGTGAAAATGTTCAACTATTAAGCAAATTAATTAGGGGTGTATTTGATCAAGGTGGATCCGTGATCCGTACAGATCACAATTCGCACTTCGGAACGCACGTGACCTGCGGATTGATAACTTTTTTCGAACTTGTACACTCATAGAAATAAAGGTTGTCACTGGTTATGCTCCTATGCAGGTCCAAACGCTTACACATCGCCTAATACACACAGGATGTACAGCAATACACAAATATCTTTACAGATGAAAAATATTGTTTAAAAACAAATCTTTGCACTTAACAAAGAAAAAAAATATGTAGGCTAATGGATGTCTTCAGTGGAGTGAGTTTCCACCCGTTTCCTTACTCAACCAAAGTAAAGCAGTAAAGTAAAGGAGTAAAGTAAAGGAGTAAAGTAAAGAGAAAGTAAAGAGGCTGAATGGAGGAGGCTCATTCTTTATTTTTGCGTTGCAGATGCTCTGTCTAACTGTTTTCTCGCTAGTGTAAATAGCAAATGTGGCATGGCGTGACGCAACTGACTGTTAAAGGGAATGTGAAATGAGACCCTTTTTGGTTTAATGCCTATTATGCTCAAAACACACCCAGAGCTCATTAAGAGAATAAGCATTGTTTTGGTGCCCAAACCCAAACGTATTAGCCAAATCCCACTATATAGTTTCATTATATAGTTTGAAGTACAGTATGTGTGTATGGATGTTTCGATGAGTTGTTTAGCCTGAGTTACCTGGGAGTTTTAATGAAGCCAAATGTATTCATCTGCGGTTTATTTTTACACACACAAACTCCACACACTCCAGATCCCAAACCCAAACCTTTGGCTTTTTTATTTTCATTTTCCAGGCTCTTTCCGTGTGGATTTGTCACCACACATTTGGTGTCATGCACGAGAGCGTCGCAAATTCAAACAAAACTGAAGGTCAAAGCTGCTTGCTGTGAGAACCATTACCATCAGGAAAAATGTCACTTTTTATTTTTATCTCTAGTCATCATCTACCTCCCCCTCTCTCTCTCTCTCTCTCTCCTCCCTCCGCATCCGCTTTTCCTCTCTTTTCATCAAAGATCAGCAATAATCTTATGGCCAATTACAATTCCTCCAACACCTCGCTCATATTTTAAGGCTATTTCGGGTAATCGCTTGACATTTCAGTTGCGTTTTCATCAATCGGCGGATTTTGGTTGGGTTGCCAGATTGTTTGCATTACATTAAACGTCTTACCTGTGCATTTAGTTGTTTGGTGGATTGAGATTTTTCCTTTTTTGGCGCATATCGAAAGCAACTTTACCTTGATATTTTTTGTTCTTAGCTTGACCGTAGAACGTTTCCAGCAAGCTCTTGAACATCCACCCCCAAGTGAAGAGGTTGTTAAAGAAGCGTCTTGAGCTATTTGACGACAGTTTCCAGCAGATTTAATTGGTATGTAGGCTGCAAGAAGGTGCATTGATTCGAGTTGCATTCTTTTTTGACCACTGCTGGAAAAAAAAAAAATCAACAGCATTTTAAATTGATAAGCGGAAAAAAAAAAAAAAATTGTCATCTGAATTATGTATGGATCTTTCTCTCTGCGGAGATGTCGAGAAGCTGCGGGTGTTTGTTGAGCAGGACGAAGGCGTAGGATATATTTTATTAAATTAGTTGATAGTTAAATAACGCTGTTGCATTTATGCACAATAAATCCTAGGTTATGTTTTATGTAAAATACTGAACAGTGTGCTGTAAAACCGTTTTTTGTATTATGATTTACGGAAGACGCCCATTAAAATTCAATCATTCAGTGGAAGAATGGATTTACTCCAAATTGTCGAGCATATTTACAACAGGAATCACTTGATAACATGTTTAGATGCACTATTTAAAGATCACAGCCCCTAAAATACTCATTAGTTGTCATTTTAAATATTTTAATTTAGTCAATTTCCTTCCAACCATAAGATTTTACCTGTTTAATAAATATATTATACCACAGAGCTATTGAATTCTCAATTCTGATCTAATCTAAGAGGTGCCGTTACTTTCAGATAAACGCACAGATAAAGTAGTTCCTGCAGGTTTTGAGCTCAATACAGCTTCATATCACTACGCTGAATGATTTTAGTCATATCACGGTCACACTTTACAATAAGGTTCATTAGTTAATGTTAATTAATGCATTTACTAACATAAACAAACAATGAACAATACATCTACTACTGTATTTGTTCATGTTAGTTAACGTTAGTTAATGAAAATACAGTAGTTCATGGTTAGTTCATGTTAACTCATGGTGCATTAACTAATGTTAACTAGCATAGACTTGGATGTTAATAATGCATTAGTAAATGTTCAATTATGATTAATAAATGCTGCACATGTGTTGTTCATGATTAGTTCATGTTAGTAAATGCATTAACTAATGAACCTTATTGTAAAGTGTTACCCATATCACTGTCAGAAATCACATCAAAACACAACAGAACGCTTTGGATGGGATGTGTAAGAAACTAGTGCTACAGCCATGTCACCCTGCAGCCCCAGACCGGTTACTCACTGAAGCTAAGCAGGGCTGAGCCTGGTTAGTACCTGGATGGGAGGCCACTAGGGAACACTAGGTTGCTGTTGGAAGTGGTGTTAGTGAGGCCAGCAGGGGGCGCTCAACCTGAGGTCTATGTGAGTCCTAATGCCCCAGTAAAAGTGAAGGGGACACTACACTGTCAGTGGGCGCCGTCTTTCGGATGAGACGCTAAACCGAGGTCCTGACTCTCTGTGGTCATTAAAAATCCCATGGCACTTCTCGTGAAAAAGCAGGGGTGTAACCCCGGTGTCCTGGCCAAAGTCCCTCTATCGGCCCATACGATCATGGCCTCCCAATCATCCCCTTCCACCGAATTGGCTCTATCACTGTCTCTCCACTCCACCAATAGCTGGTGTGTGGTGAGCGCACTGGCGCCGTTATCCTGTGGCTGCCGTCGCATCATCCAAGTGGATGCTGCACACTGGTGGTGGTGTGGAGAGATCCCCCTCTCATGATTGTGAAGCGCTTTGGGTGTATGGCCATACACAATAAAATGCGCTATATAAATACACATTACATTACATAACATTACATTACACTTGAGCAGTTTGGGGACAAAGACCTGGCAAATGTCTGAAATACAACATCCGAACAGTGGCTTTAGCTGTGGAAACCATAGTTTAAGTGCAATAGTTAACTTTGATGTGTTTAATTAGTAGAAAATAATGCAGAGTTTATATTTAATAATCCAAATGGATAATCCAAATAATCCTGAGGTTTAATGACTTTGCTTTGCAAGCGTCAACATCTCAGGTGCGCATTGTTTTTTATTGATTCCATGGCTCATCGTCAATTAATTGACTCTGGTTTGTTGAATTATTAGAAAAAAAGTCACACGCGGTGTGCCTTATTTTTTAATAATTACTTAATAGGTACTCATTTTATCATTGTAGTTGAATCTTTTATCATGATATATGGTATTACTATATATTTAGTTGCAAAAAAAAGGTTTAAGGGGCCGTTCACTTATTGTGTTGTGCATACACGCTGTAAAAATTATATAAGATTAATAAGTCATGACAACATATGTTTTTGGTTAATTGTATCTTATTAAACTAGTTTAATCATGTTCCAACTTAGTAAGCTTAATTATGCAAGTTTTACGTCAGTTAAATATAATACACAATAAAATGGCTCATAAGATTAATTAGATTCAGCTTAAATTTAAGGCAACCTGTTTTTTTTTTTTTTTTTTTTAACAGTGTACAACGCACTTTTTTTGTGGTGGTTTCTTTAAATGAGGTCCATTTTTTAAATGATTTACTAATGGCAGAAAGCGTTTCGCGCACTGCTTATGTGCGCCTCACATTTTAACCGCCTGCTGCATCTGGTTTTTTGCCATCGTGCATTACGTCTGCACGTTATTTTTGCGTGTTGTGTTCACGCGTTACGTCCGCACGTTACGTCAGCGCGTTACTTAAGTGCGTTTCGTCCGTGCGTTACGTCAGCTTGTTACGTCCACTCGTTACGTCGTTTCATTCTCCAATCAAATGAAAGCAGAGCCGGGTATTCGTTATGGTGACAGCAGTGTTTGTGTGTCAAGACCATTACTGAGACATTTAAAGATAGAGGAGAGAGTAGTGGTCACCGTTATTCAGAGCTGACTTTACAAATCTTGAATATCATAATATTACAATTGTAACAATATCAGCAGCAACACTCGCGCACAATACACAGCTGATTCAGTCATTGCCTACTGACATTTTTTGTCTACAAAAAAGGCAGTGTGGTGCGCCTCACATTTTTGCAACGTAAAAGTGCGTTCGTGTGAACGGAATTGAATTAAAATAAATTGCCTAAGTCTTAAGTTTACGCATTTGGTGCTGCGATGAACAATAACTGACAACTAAATAATTATTCATATTATTTTGTAATTCGTATATTCATTATCATCATTGTGCATTTTCATTATAACAATATATTGAATGATATCGATTTATCACACCGAACGCACAATTTGCATTGAGGGGCGCATCTTTGAATGGTTTACTAACTTATGTGTACCGCACGTTTTCACCCCCGCTCGTTATGTCCGCGCGTTGCATATGTGAGTTTTGCCCGCTCGTTTCGTGCGCTCATTTTGTATGCGTGTTACATCCGCGCATTACGTCCACACATTCTTAAATTAAATAAAAGCATAGGCGGTGTTCGCTAGAGGCTATGGTGACAGCAGTGTGTGTGTTGTCAAGACAACTACTGAGACTTTTAAAGATGGAGGAGAGACTAGTGGTCACAGTTATCCAGAGCTGACTTTACAAATCTTGAATATCACAATATTATTAAACATTACAATGATAACAATATCAACAGCAACACTCGTAGACAATACGCAGCCGATTCAGTCGTTTCACCGTGCTTTTTTTTTTGTCAGCAAACAAGGCAGTGTGCTGCGTCTCGCGTTTTCGGAACGTAAATGGCGCCCAAGTATGTTTTAAAAAAATGCATCGGTTACCCTGAATGTTGATGGAACATTATATCACTTCTGCTTTGACATTTTTTTTTAACAAATGTAATCTGAAACATTAAAGCCAGACACTTAGCTTGCATTATGCATATCAGCTCACTTTTATGAATTTGCCGCACACCAAAAAAGCCGAGCCGTCTCGTTGTATTTGACCCTTTATATATCTCGAAGCTTTGAAGCTGTCAGGGATTCGCTAAACCGTGTAAACGCCTTTAAAAGTAGCAGCACTCTACTCCCACAGAGATAATACTTTTGGTTTTTGCGCTGGATTTTTTTTTTTCCTCCCAACAGTTGTGATCTTAAATATGTCAGGCTTCTGCGCCTAAGTATTCTGACATCTGGGAAGTCTTTCTCCATTATTCTCTCCTTTAAAACCCCAGGGATTCTCGTTCTGTCAAAGGACATTTAGATTAAATCCGTACTTTATCCCAATTCTGACTTTTCTCATCGCACTCAAATCCTGTTCGCTTGTGTGTGTGTGTGTGTGTGTGTGTATAAATATATATATTATTCGTTTTTATAATGTAGACCGTTCGGATGCTGCGCATGATGACTAAATGTTGTTTTAAAAGACGCTAGTATAATATTTGTTCACAAGTTCTGCCGAAGTTCCCTAAAGATTGAAGAAAAAGCAAGATCTTTGATGTCGTAAAGTGAAGCGGTCTTCAACAGGCTCTTGCGCAAGAACTTTGGGAGTGTTTCTCTTTGATATAAATGTAAAGACAAGATAGGCTCAGTTTTTACCCTTCCTCTTTCAGCGCTGCAGCTCTTTTTAGCCTTTAGCTAAATGAATCCCTGCAAATCCGAATGTGTCAAAATCAGCCATATGCCATCGTTTTTTTCTCTTGGTCGTCGTCTCTCTTGTGACACGCTGTCATTGTTTTCCATTAAAGCCCCTGAACACTTGCTGTGTTCAGAATGGGTTTATTCATGCCCTAAAAAGCTGCCTGAGGGGAGTTTTTATTATTATTATTATTATTATTTTTGCTGCCTAACGCTGCAGATGTTTCTCAGGGAAGGCTGGAATGCTGATGCAGATCTTTTTTTATGTAATGATGAAGGCAAATAAATTAAAAGCATTCGGCCTAGTTTTAAATATTTATGATGGTACGATTCCTAAATCCTAAAATCATTTGGAAGTTTTAGCATCACTTCTTTTTGTAAAGCACTTTAAATCTTATAAAGTGGATTAGCGCTTGCCCCTATTTTTTTTTTTTTTTAGCAGCGCTGCTCCAAGAAGTCTTTTTTTCTCATCCATTTTCCCATAGGGATTTAAAATAAAGTCCTCATTAAAGTGTCATAATCCATGAACCAAACCAAGCAGATATGAGGAGAGTCATAATATTGCAAACTTAGATTTGTATCAAAGGTATAAATGGAAAGAAAAAAGCAGCAGCATTACTTAAATGTGCAATTCTTGCTAAAAATAAACCATTATCTATGACTTTTGCTTCAATAAACTCCTAATTCGCTGCTTATTAATAGTTATTAAGGTTGTAGTTGGGTTTAGGTATTGGATAAGGTTAGGTATGTAGAATAAACAGCTGATATGTTAATAATAGGCATGCTAATAAGCAACTATTTAAAAGTGAGAATTGGTCTCTATACTAAAGTGTTACCGAACTTAACGCTTTAATGAGGAAGAGAAGTACAATCCAATGAAGCATTGTGATTAAAACTGTCAAATTAAGTTAAAGTGATTGTGAAATATGATGGTTGGTTGTATCTATAGAAACACCACTTGTCAGGATTGTTTAAACTATGTCTATATATGTTAATATGTGTGTTAAGAGTGTCTTGATTACACAGTTTGTGGTGCTTCATGGAAATGGACAGATCTGGGTGGATGTTTTGGAGAATTTTGCTCATTGCGGCTCTCTGATTGGTCGAATTTTTGGTACTGCACCACATGTAGTGTAATTTTCCATATTGATTTTAAAAATAGGTGTAAACAATGTGTACAAAATGGTTCAACAAAAGCAAACACAATCAAGTAAGTGGAGTTTTCCTATGGAGAAAACTACTGAAAAATTTCGGCCGTAACCTGAATCGCTTGTCTTTATTGTGGGTTTTAGCACAAATGCTTTCATTTGTGTTTTAAAAATATCAAGCAGAATTGGAAAACAGTTTATATTGACGTCGTATGCAATGAAATCACAATTTGGAACAAAATCAGGTCAAAAGAGTTTAGTGACTAATTTGTACGAACTTTCCCTCTCTTATTATTCACATGAACAGCTGTTTATCCAGTGTGATCTCACAAGGAAACATAACTATTTTACATTTAGTCAGTTTAGTGGCTTATTCGTACAAATTGGTACCATTTTAGTTGTATGAAAATGTATGATTTTTAAAAGGAGGCGTGGCACCAAACCTCTCCCCTAAACCCAACCGTCATTAGGAGATGAGCAAATCGTATTAAATTATGCAAATGAGATTGTACCAATTCATACGAATTAGCCACTAAATCAAAAAGTTATGAAATGTCAGGAGATAGCGATGTTTTTCTTATTCGTTCTAAACCATCAAAACATCACTGCTCTGGCATTTTACGTTTTGTCAGTTTAGTCAGTGGCTAATTCGTTTGAATTCATACGAGTTCAGTCGAACGATTTTTTTAAAAGGAGGCAAAATATTTTGCTAACTGTACATCACTGCTCCGGTATTTTACGTTTTGTTAGTTTAGTGACTAATTCGTACGAATTTAGTCGTATGAAAATATCTGATTTTTAAAAGCAGGCGTGGCACCAAACCGCACCCCTAAACCCAACCATCATTAGGGGAACATACTCAATTTTACAAACTTGATCATAGAAGTTCATAGGAATTAGCCACTACATCAAAAAGTTACGAATTGCAGTGAGATAGCGATGCTTTTCTCAAGTCCGAAACCACTAAAGTGGGCGTAAACAAAAAAAATCTATAGAAAATAAGAGTTTTTTAATTGGCTTCCATAACTAATTCATCATGCAGTTCTTTAAAATGTTATGGAAACATCAGCAATATCTGATTAAAATGCTAATGCTTATAAAATGCTATTAAATAAACATAATGTGGCTTCAGTCGGTAGCTCAATTGCTTTAGTTTTCTCAAGGCTGTCATGTCTCTTTTTTGTAATATTTAAGAGAAATTCTCACAGCACATATTTACGTCTAAACGTCTAAATATTATGCTAACTGTACATCACTGCTCTGGCATTTTATGTTTTGTCAGTTCAGTGGCTAATTCTTCAGTTCAGTCGTTCAAAAATTTACGATTTTTTTTAAAAGGAGGCGTGGCACCAAACACCACCTCTAAACCCAATCGTCATTGGGGGATGAGCAAATCATACTCAATTGTACGAATGAGATTGTACAGATTCATACGAAGTAGCCACTAAATTATAAAGTTACGAATTGCTGTGATGATAGTGTTGTTTTCCTCACAAGGCCAAAACCACAAAAGCGAGCAAAAATGTAAAAACAAATTTGCTAATTTGTTAAAATGCGCATTAACATCAGAGTAATGAAAACATTAGAAATATCTGATTAAAATGCCAATGCTAATAAAATGCTATTAAACAAAAGATGTGGCTTCAGTCAGTAGCTGAATTGCTTCAGTTTTCTCAAGGCTGTCATGTCTCTTTTTTGTAATAGTTAAGAGAGATTTTCACAGCACATATTTACATAGAAACGTCTAAATATTTTGCTAACTGTACATCACTGCTCCGGCATTTTACGTTTTGTCAGTTTAGTAGCTAATTTGTACGAATTTAGTCCTATGAAAATATTTTATTTTAAAGCAGGTGTGACACCAAACCACACCCCTAAACCCAACCATCTTAAAGGGAAATCATACTCAATAGTACAAACTCGATCATAGAAATTCATATGAATTAGCCATTACTAGGGTTGTAACGGTATGAATTTTTCACGGTATGATAATCGTCTAAAACAATACCATGGTTTGACGGTTTCGCGGTATACGGTATGTTACAAAATAATAGAACAGTGAAGCAAATTTGACTTTTTCCAAATAATATATTTTTAGTTACTATAAACAACACCACTTACAATGAACAAATAAAAATAAGAAAATAATAAATAATGTGTCAAAGTCCAAATAAAGTCCAAATAAACATGGTGCAAATCCTCAGTAAAAAATAGATATAAATATTTACTATACTATAAATAGTTACATAACGAAACTAGATTCAATATGGAACATCCCTAGATTTTATGTGCCAGCAAGGATATGGTTGTCTATGGATATGGATTTGGATATGGTTGTTTGCAATGCAGACAAACAGCTGCATCTTCATTTGCGTCTTTTAAAAACAGCAAGAGCAGCAGTTCGTCTTTGCTGTGTCACTGTTTTGTCATGTTTCTGTGCTGCTGTGCATGCAAAAGTACTTAGTATGAGAATTATTTCATGCAAAACTTTTTTTTGCGTTTTATTTAGCCGCGCATAAATGTATGCCTTTCTCTCATTCCGTGTTGTTCAAAAGCTTGGTCCACAAACAAAAGCGAAACCTATGCTTATTGGTTGTGATATAGCGAGTTTGAACCAATCTGGGCATGGAGGAGGGACATTGCATCAATGTATCATGTCTGATTTGTCCGGAGACACAGTGACGAGCATTTCTTTGTCAAATCAGCGTTGTCAAATGTTGATGACGTAACCGCACTGATTCCGGAGCCTCTGAAATGTTCCGGAGCCTCCGCGAATGTTATGTGATACAGCACTGGAAAGCTGAGATTCCCTTCTTTATGCTAATCTTTGAATTGTATGAATCGGATCAGCGGATCAAAAGTTATTAAACATTTAAGAGCAATACTTATTTTTAGCCGCGGGCGGCTGTCTCGGTCTTTAAAGGTTAAAACCGTTGATATGCAATTGTTCATGGTATGATAATCGTGCACGTTCAAATCGTGGTAAACCGTCATACCGGTATATTGTTACAACCCTAGCCATTACATTAAAAAGTTACAAACTGTCATGAGGTAGCATTGTTTTTCTCAAGTCCGAAACCACTAAAGTGAGCGTAAATAAAAAAAATAGACAAAATAGCAATTTAAGAGTTTTTTTATTGGCTCCATAACTAATTCTTCATGCGATTCTTTAAAATGTAATGGAAACATCAGCAATATCTGATTAAAATGCTAATGCTAATAAAATGCTATTAAATAAACATGATGTGGCTTCAGTCGATAACTAAATTGCTTTAGTTTTCTCAAGGCTGTCATGTCTCTTTTTTTGTAATAATTAAGAGAAATTTCCACAGCATATATTTACACGTAAACGTCTAATTATTTTGCTAATTGTACATCACTGCTCCGGCATTTTACATTTTGTTGGTTTAGTGGCTAATTCGTACGTCATATGAAAATATCTCATTTTTAAGAGCAGGCGTGGCACCAAACCACAGCCCTATACCCAACCATCTTTAAGGGAAATCATACTCAATTGTACAAACTCAATCACAGAAATTTAAATGAATTAGCCATTACATTAAACATTACGAACTGTCGTGAGATAGCGATGTTTTTCTCAAGTCCGAAACCACTAAAGTGAGCATAAATAAAAAAATAAAATAAACAAAATCGCAGTTTAAGAGTTTTTTTTTATTGGCTTCCATAACTAATTCCTCATGCGATTCTTTAAAATGTAATAAAAACATCAGCAATATCCGATTAAAATTCTAATGCTTATAAAATGCTATTAAATAAACATGATGTGGCTCAGTCGGTAGCTCAATTGCTTTAGTTTTCTCAAGGCTGTCATGTCTCTTTTTTGTAATAATTAAGAGAAATTTTCACAGCTCATATTTACATCTAAACGTCTAAATATTTTGCTAACTGTACATCACTGCTCCGGATTTTACATTTTGTTAGTTAAGTGGCTAATTCGTACGTCGTATGAAAATATCTGATTTTTAAAAGCAGGCGTGGCACCAAGCCACACGCCTACACCCAACCATCTTTAAGGGATTAGCAAATCTTACGCTGTAAAAAATGGCCGTGATTTCAACGGTAAAAAACTGTAAAAATGCTACAGTACAAATCCGTAACCTAGTTAACTGTATGTTTCCTTAATATATACGGCGAATAACCGTAAATTGACTTTCCCAGAATTCCCTGCATGGCACATCACTTTTTATGCATTTGGTTGACATTATTATGGATCTTTTTAGTTGTTTCCCCGTCAGTTATGTACATTAGAGATTTATGTAACATCTAATGTTGATTAACAATGTTTATTTCATGACTTTAATTTTATGCGTGTTACCATACTGGTGTTTAGTAGCTGTGTGAATGACACTGAGCACCTTCTATATGCTGATACTCTTTTCTGCTTGTGGGAAAAGTTGATTGTGATGAGCATTGGCTCACTATGTAACTTCCTCATCACCACCTGCATGTGGGTGTGCTAACGTTTCTAACTGTTTAACAAAAGATGTGTAAATGTTGATCATTCAAAACACAGACATTTTACCTCTAAAACTTACTAAAATACGGTACTTTACCGTAAAAATTAAAAAATATTTTTACGGTTTGTACCGTGTTTTTAACGGTAAAGTACTGGCACCCACAGCTGTCGATTTTTTTATTTTATTTTTTTTTTTATTTTTATTTTTTTACCGTTAATTTTATGGAATTATTTTTTACAGTGTACTCAATTGTACAAACTCAATCATAGAAATTCAAAGGAATTAGCCACTACATTAAAAAGTTACTTTAATTACTAAGTAACTGTCGTGAGATAGCAATGTTTTTCTCAAGTCCAAAACCACTAAAGTGAGCGTAAATAAAAAAATAAACAAAATCACAATTTAAGAGTTTTTTTATTGGCTTCCATAACTAATTCCTCATGCGATTCTTTAAAATGTAATAGAAGCATCAGCAATATCTGATTAAAAGGCTAATGCTTATAAAATGCTATTAAATAAGCATGAATTGGCTTCAGTCGATAGCTAAATTGCTTCAGTTTTCTCAAGGCTGAAATTCTCACAGCACATATTTACATCTAAACGTCTAAATATTTTGCTAACTGTACATCACTGCTCTGGCATTTCAGACTTCTTTTACCCCCTATACACGAACAATGAAATGTCTTTTAGTTTATACTTGAGCTGTTCGCACATTAAAACCTTCTCCGAATGTTCATCCAGATTAGGGTTAGGCGAATCCAAAACCTGCAGTTAATTAGTTTTTCACACAACCAACCAATTAGTGTTTTTTTACAAGTATGTAGCGTTGCCCTTTCCTCAACTGTGCTTCTGTTTTCGTTCTCCCCCTCCTACATCCATGTGGATCCCACATCCATGTGAATGATTTCTTTTGTTTCACAGTGCTGAAGAGCAAGACTGCATGTGAAAATCATATGATAAGAGCAGCCCTTCAAGCCTGCTGAAATCTCATATCAATTACATGTCGCCCCCCCCTCCACCAATCCCCTCCCGAATAGACATGATTTTATACTCTAGTGGTCTGATGAATATTGTCTTTAGGGTCTTAGTGCTATTAAATGCGGATTAATTGCGAGTCCCGACGCAGGACTCCATTGTTCAGAAGTGAAATGAAAAGTATTTGCAGCCATTTCTAAAATCCTGAGCATTTTCGCATTGTGTTAATGAGAATTCTTTCGCGCACGTCGCTGCATAAAAGTCATTTAGTTGAAGGCGGAACGGTTGTTATCTCCCTTCAGCCAAGTTATTACTTTTTAACTTATTCCAAAGGTAGATTAAATCTCATTAAACGGCATATATTTGAGGATAGTCTGCTATGCGATTGTTGATTTGGGTTTAAACTTTATATGTTATGAGCAAAACAAAACAAACGTGAATATATATTGGTATAAAGTAATTTTCAGGGGGTAAATCTGAACTGTTTTGAAGTTTTGGGCATAAAATAACAAATTTTTTATCCATTTATTTGCATTTTGCATTTTGGTGTTGGCGTAGTCTTGGATGGGAAGTTTTTTGGATATTTCCAAGGGGGGGGACTTTAGTTTGAGGATTCAATGGAAAGATTGTTTTGTGGGAGAGACCTTTCTGAATGGAGTATCACATCACATGCATTGTTGTGTGTGCATACAGAGTTTTCCTTTCACTTATGCATTGTTGAATCATTATGCTGCCTTAAAATGGATACTTGTTCTCTGATGTCTTTATGAAATATGTAGTTCACCCAAAAAAAAGGAGAATATTTCTTCATTGTTCTCTCACCATAATGCAGTTACGTGAAGTAAGATGCAGTTATTTAACAGGACCTCTAAGCTTTATTATCATCTGAAGTGTAACTTTGTAAGTGTATAATCAGAATTTTCTATTCTATTTCTATGGGCAATAAATTGACTTTCATTACAATTAAAGATTTTTACCGAATTCTCGTGTAGTAATGAACAACGTTCAAAAAATAGTTTTCCTGTCTTTTAACATATTTTAAAATAGTCCAATAAAAGTGGAGCAAACTATTACAAACAAAGAAATAGAGGTGAAATGGCAACTAAACATATCAACATGTAAACTGTACATGAATTTGAGCACTATCAACACATTTTAATAAATCAAATTATAGTTCTTACAGTAAGTAATGCATGAGTCAAGCATGCAAAATAAAATAAATCTGTTTTTGCGTTGAATGAAAAATATGTAAATGTGAGTTCATGTAGGGATTTGTACTACATTCAGCTTTAAAATTTACATTTTGAGTTTATTTATTACGTTTATTTTTCATCCCTTAATTTAAATAGCTGAAATGAATCTTTGTAAACTTTGTAAATGTTTTATTTAGGGATATTGGTGCCCTTTTTACAGTATTTATGGGTGAAATAAAATGATAAAACATGTCGTAAAGATTTCCCAGTGATGGGTTGCGGCTGGAAGGGCATCCGCTGCGTAAAAACTTGCTGGATAAGTTGGCGGTTCATTCTGCTGTGGTGACTCCGGATTAATAAAGGGACTAAGCCGACAAGAAAATGAATGAATGTCTCAAAGGGATAGTCGCTCCCAAAAATAAAACTTTGCTGATAGTTTGCTCAGATGTGTCACTTTTTTTTTCATCAGTAGAACATCGAAGATGTTTAGCTGAAAGTGTGGATATAACCTATTCAGAAATTCATAAAAAGTCAGAAGCTACTATCACTTTATGTAAACCACTGGTCCTACTGCATCCAACCCATGTGGAGCTGGGATCGAACCAGCAATTCTTTGCATGGGAGTTGGTTGCTCTAACAAGTAGGCTAAAGACCAGGGCCCTAGCTTCTGTCGCTAGAGCACCTTTTAAGGTCAGAGGAGTGAGGTTTACATGCATAGTACTTCGCTGGCTGGCCTCCGTTACACTCACCTTCCTAAACTTCACTCCCATCCCGGACGAGCCCCCACGTGTAAAACACTGATTCTACTCCACACAACCTGGTCTGAGCTGGGATGGGACCAGCGATTATTTGCATGGGAGTCGGTTGCTCTAACTAGTAGGCTAAAGTCCATGGCCCTAGCCTCTGTCGCTAGAGCACGTTTTGAGGTCAGAGGAGTGAGGTTTACCTGCATAGTACTTTGCTAACTGGCCTCTGTTACACTCACTCCCCTTAACCTCAGTCCTATCCCGGACGAGCCCCCACATGTAACACACCAGTCCTACTGCACCCAACTCGCTCTGAGCTGGGATCAAACCAGCTATTTTTTTCATGGGAGTCGATTGCTGTAACAAGAAGGTTAAAAACGATTACCTCTAGCGTCTGTCGCAAGAGCACCTTTAGAGGTCACAAGAGTGAGGTTTACCTTCATAGCACTTTGCTAGCTGGCTTCCGTTACGCTTACCCCCTAAACCTCACTCCCATCCCGGACGAGCCCCCAAGTTTAACACCCAACCCGCACTGAGCTGAGATCGAACCAGCGATTCTTCGCATGGGAGTTGGTTGCTCTAAGAAGAAGTTTAAAGACCATGACCAACTAATGTCGGTCGCTAAAACACTTTTGGAAGTTAGAGAAGTGAGGTTTACCTGCCTAACAGTTCGCTAGCTGCCCTCCATTACCCTCACTCCCTAAACCTCACTCCCACATGTAACCCACCGGTTCTAATAGACCCAACCCACGCTGAGCTGGGATCAAACCGGCGATTCTTTGCCTGGGAGTCTGTTGTTCTAACAAGAAGGCTAAAGGCCATTTCCTCTAGTGTCTGTGAGGTTTACCTGCATAGCAGTCTAAAAGTCATATATAACCAAAACTAAATTAATACCTGTGAGTCTTAATGATAGCCGGAGGTATCGTGCAGCCCTAATATCGAAAACTGTGTATAACACTTCCATTGTTTTGATGCTTGAAACCCTGTTTTCACCTTTGACCTATATACTTGCCAATACTTGAAATACTCCATATGTAGAAAATAAAACTGGGGGAACAAAAAAGGCAGAAATATATTGATATTTTTGTGTGTGTACGCTCCCCAACCTTAATAGATAAATTGATAGAAGGAAATTATTGATTCAGGGTTCAGGTGCAAAAAAATGGCAGCATACACACAGATTGAAGGCCAAGTGCTTTCATTCTCCAATGATTATTAAAAAAAATCGATGGTTTCTGAACATAAAAAATAAATATTCTTCCCTTTAAAGAAATTTCTTACCATTAAAGAAATATTCCACTTTTAAAAAATCTGCTACAGGTGTTCTGTTTGTTTACTTGGAGAATCAGTGGCGTCTTACAAATATCGAGTACATGAGGATTAATTCACGATAGGCTGTTGAGTTATTGGCAACAATGCACACCCGAGGAGGTGATTAAATGCAAATGCATTATTTTTTAGTAACTCAGTGGTTAATTATTGCACTTATACTATGTGAAATGTGAAAATGGCACATTCGAATGCCAAAAGCAGGTCTTTGTTAGCATAGTGTTTGGTGTGTCAAGAAGAACATGATGCTGTTACTGCCGTGGTTTTTGTTAACTTGTGCTATGATGATATGTCTGAGTTTCCAGACAACTACAGAGAGATGCATCAGTTGATGTTTTTAATTTAATTTTTTTTAATTTGTATATTTTTTACTTAATTAACGCCCGAAACTGAAAGCGAGACGTGACTTTTAAGGGACTGTTTCATATGGATTTGTTAATCAATCTTACTGTTCAATGAAAGATTGAACAGCGAAGATTATTAAAGACGCAAACTCCTCACTACACGTCAGCTGCGCTCCTTCAACAGACCTCCTCATTCCTGCAGCACGAGGGCTTTATGATTGTTTATGAGCGCCAAAAGTGGCGGATCTGTTCTGACTGCGTGTCACCGCATCCCTAAGGACTGTTTGGCGAAATATTTGACTGCATGTCACTACATATCAAACGACTGAAACGATATAACTAGAGAAGTAACCACTGTGCTGTGCGAGAGCGCCTACTGAACAGCGCAGCATCGATGACGTAAGCGTGCCCAGGCCTGATTGTAATGTGAGTGCGGGCCGTTGGGGGAGACGGGAGGGGGGACAAGCGTGCTTTGGACCGGTTTGAGGCAACTGTACCTAGTGTGAGTACGGTCTAAGATCCACCTTTTCATTCTTAACTCATTCCGTTAATTTATTATATAAATGAGGGTTTTTGTGAATAATCGATAATCACCACATTGACAGATTTTTGCATGTTTTTGATCATTTAGATTTAAAAGTTGATTTTATATGCGTGTATAATAGGGTTGGGCCGATAGATGATGCCATCGTCCATCGCTAATGGCTAATAGACAACACAATGCTGACCCGGCATCACTGATCCTCCGCCCCACCCCCGTCGCAATCGCGCTCACAAAAAATACACACTTGGGCCCCGTTTACACTAATTTGTCTTAGTGTTTAAAATGGCATTTTAGTACGAAAATATTCCACATCTACAACGTGTTTTGCCTAGCATTTCTGAACAGCCCTCCATCCGCTGAAAACGAACATCATGTGACCACACACACACACATCCACACACACTGTCATGCGCTTGTCTTGAGCTCCAGTGAGCAGTGCACGTCAGACAGTTTATTAAGGATGTACTGCTGAATCGCGTCTCATTATAGTTGTTATACGTGATATTCCGACATCCCAAGTCTCCCGTAAGTTCCAGGATGGCGCATCTCCCTCCCGGTCCTCAAATAAGTCGCGCACCCTTCTCACCCCTTACCACCTGATCCCTTATCGTTCTTCACGTACTTCAGATGCACATCACATGCTGCAAAAGTCATCCAGTCATGCACAGGACATCAACATGATGTTAGAGTGACATTGTACTGCAACATCATTGGGGCATTGCATATTGTTTGGAAATGAAAATTGGGTTGACGTCAGAACTCAACGTCAGACTGATGTCAGAGTACCAGCCTAAAATCAACCAAATATCAACGTCTGATGATGTTACTGCTTGACGTTGTGTGGATGTTACCACTATGACGTCTGTCAGGCGTATCTTGGTTGTCATACTTAACAAATAAATGTCAGTATTTGACGTCAATATGATGTTGGTTTAAGATGTTGGCTTGGCGTTGGAGTTTGGTCACTTTTCAACACAACCTAAAATCAACCAAATATCAACGTCATTTTACATTGTTATTAGACATCAAACTAACACTGTCCTTAGATGCTGGCTAGACATTGAATTTTGGTCACCTGACATCCTGATCTACAATCAACAACCATAGATCCCTGTCTAATAATGTTACAGATTGACGTTGTGTTGACGTTACCACTATGATGTCTATCAGATGTTGGATTTTGGTTGTCATACCTGACGAATAAATGTCAGTATTTGATGTCAATATGACCTTGGTTTAAGATGTTGACTCGACGTTGGATTTTGGTCAATTTCCAACACAACCTAAATTCAACCAAATATCAACGTCATTTGACCTTGTTATTGGATGTCAAAATAACGTTGTGTTTAGATGCTGCCTAGACATTGAAATTTGGTCACCTGACATCAAGACCTAAAATCAACCAAATGTCAATGTCTAATGATGTTACAGCTTGGCGTTGTGCAAACGTTGCCTTTATAACATTTATCAGACGTTGTATTTTGGTTGCCAAACCTGATGAATAAATGTCAGTATTTGACGTCAATATGACGTTGGTTTAAGATGTTGGCTTGACGTTGGAGTTTGGTCATTTTTCAACACAACCTAAAATAAACCAAATATCAACATCATTTTACATTGTTATTAGACATCAAACTAACACTGTCCTTAGACGCTGGCTTGACATTGAATTTTGGTCACCTGACATCACGATCTACAATCAACCATAGATCCCTGTCTAATAATGTTACAGCTTGACGTTGTGTTGACGTTACCACTATGATGTCTATCAGATGTTGGATTTTGGTTGCCATACCTGACGAATAAATGTCAGTATTTGATGTCAATATGACCTTGGTTTAAGATGTTGACTCAACGTTGGATTTTGGTCAATTTCCAACGCAACCTAAAATCAACCAGATATCAACGTCATTTGACCTTGTTATTGGATGTCAAAATAACGTTGTGTTTAGATGCTGCCTAGACATTGAAATTTGGTCACCTGACATCAAGACCTAAAATCAACCAAATGTCAATGTCTAATGATGTTACAGCTTGGCGTTGTGCAAACGTTGCCTTTATAACATTTATCAGACGTTGTATTTTGGTTGCCAAACCTGATGAATAAATGTCAGTATTTGACGTCAATATGACGTTGGTTTAAGATGTTGGCTCGACGTTGGATTTTGGTCACTTTCCAACACAACCTAAAATCAACCAAATATCAACGTCTAATGATGTTACAGCTTGATATTGTGTTGACGTTACCACTATGGAGTTTATCAAACGTTGGATTTCAGTCGCCATATCTGACGAATAAATGTCGATATTTAATGTCAATATGATGTTGGTTTAAGATGTTGACTCGACGTTGGATTTTGGTCACTTTATAACACAACCTAAAATAAAGCAAACATCAACATCTTATGATGTTACAGCTTGGCGTTGTGTGGACGCTACGACTATGACGTTTATCAGACGTTGGATTTTGGTTGCCGTACCTGACGAATAAATGTCAGTATTTAACATCAAGATGATGTTGGTTTAAGATGTTGGCTCGATGTTAGATTTTGGTCACTTTCCAACACAACCTAAAATCAACCAAATATCAACGTCATTTGACATTGTTATTGGACGTCAAAATAACGTCCTTAGACGCAGGCTAGACAGAATTGTTAGAGGTCAAAATTGAAATCAAAATTGCACGTCCCTTGTGAGATGGTACTGTAATGCGGTCAAAACCTTCCTAGAACTACCTCAGCTGTGAAAATCTTACAATGTTCAATCAGAAACCCTAGAAGCCAATCAGAATCAAGCACTTAACTAAAAGAGTATGTATATTTTAGTATATTGACCAAAAAAAAAAAGAAAAATAACGTGTTTTTTTTGGGAATGCTTAACCCTATAAATGACCAGCTTTACAGCCGACTTAAATCCAGACATTAACTCTAACCCCAATGCAGCACAGTTGGTACTTAATGGCCAAGTAAACATTGCTTTTGACACTAATCACCACCATCAAAAGCTTAAAATTGCCTTTCGCAGCCAATAGAGGTTTTTTTTTTAATGACAACTGGTGCATGTATGAGATGTACGTTGGCTGCGTTTGGGGCTTGCTGACCTAAAAGGTCCTGTCATCGAAGGCCGATGTCCTGCTGGGTTAAAGTTGATCGGCCGTTCCCTCAAAGCACCAGTTTTTTTTTTTTCCGCTCGCTAATTCAAACACAATCTAGGTCAAGAGGGGCCCGAATGACATTGTTTAACCCCCTCTACAAATGACTCCTCTAATCGCACAATGTTCCTACTGGAATTAATAGTTCGGCACAGGAAGCACTTGAGTGTGTGTTTTCTGTTCGTTTTTATTTGTGTGCGAGAGAACAGGGTCTTTTTATTTATTTATTTTTCACAATATACTGTATTATCATGATACTGACCAGAGTAAAATGAGAATCACAATTTGTTTTGCTTACAGTAAATAAATATTTTCTCACTGTTCTGTAGATGTAAAATAAAGGGGAATGTGAGTAGTATGGCTGCACAATACATTGTTTCGGCATCGATATCGCAACATGTACATCCGCAATAGTTACATCGTAGGATCTGTAATGTCCAATCAGAATTATAGATGAGTAGATATTAAAAACGCACATCATTATGGAGTAATTGCAAAGTTTAACCATAAAATTACCTCAAAATTTGTGTGTGTTCTAGCTACCAAAACAGGTGTATGCATTTCAAGCCAGTTTAAAGCATTCAGGCACAGAAAAGTAAATTTTTAGTAACTTCAAGAAATATTAATTGTATTAATCTGCAGTATATACACTCACTGGCCACTTTATTAGGTACACCTTACTAGTCATTTTGCCTTCAGAACTGCCTTAATCCTTTGTGGCATAGATTCAACACAAATATTCCTGAAACCTGAGATGATTCATGCTTTATGACATGCCGTGTTATCCTGCTGGAAGTAGCCATCAGAAGATGAGTATGCTGTGGTCATAAAGGGATGGACATGGTCAGCAACAATACTCAGGCAGGCTGTGGTGCTGACACAATGCTCAATTGGTACTGAATGGCCCAACGTGTGCCAAGAAATGATCCCCCACACTATTACACCAACACCACCAGCCTGAACCGTTGATGGATTCATGCTTTTATATTGTTGATGCCAAGTTCTGACCCTACCATCTAAATGTCGCAGGGGAAATCGAGACTCGTCAGACCAGGCGTGAAAATCCCAGATCAGCAGTTTCTGAAATACTCAGACCAGCCCGTCTGGCACCAACAACCATGCCACATTTAAAGTCACTTAAATCCCTTTTCTTCCCCATTCTGATGCTCGCTTTGAACTGCAGCAGATCGTCTTGATCATGCCTAAATGCATCGAGTTGCTGCAATGTGATTGGCTGATTAGAAATTTGCATTAACACGCAGTTGGATAGGTGTACCTAATAAAGTGGCCAGTGAGTGTATAGGTGCAATGTAAATTGCACATAATTATTCAGTTTGTTTGCCTGAATACTGCTAGATTTCCTTAAAAAAACAGCAACAATGCATTTATTTGATTTGTAACTTTGCTTTACTGTATTTATTTTTGCTTGTGATTTGGTTTATTAAATTAAATGTGCTCCACTACAAAGTCAATATAAAATTTTATTAAATTCAAATTATATTAAAAATTATATTCAATATCGCAATATGTTTTCCCAGTGATGGGTTGTGGCTGGAAGGGCGTCCGCTGCGTAAAAACGTGCCGGATAAGTTGGCGGTTCATTCCGCTGTTGCGACCCCAGATTAATAAAGATTAATAAGCTGAAAAGACAATGAATTAATGAATCCCAAAATGTAGTGCAGAAAAATAAAATGACGACCAACACAATTCTTGATTGAGATTAGTTCAATATAGCGTGTTCTATCCATGTAAATTTGTCTCGAGTTAATTTAATTGATTTGTATTGGGACAACATAAAGGATTTGTGTGGAACCCTGCAGTTTTTACAGTGTATATATCACAAAATTTACTGGATTAAAACAAAATATTGTGGTCACACTTTACAATAAGGTTCATTAGTTAATGTTAATGAATGCATTTACTAACATGAACAAACAATGAACAATACATTTACCACTGTATTTGTTCATATTAGTTAACGTTAGTTAATGAAAATACAGTAGTTCATTGTTAGTTCATGTTAACTCATGGTGCATTAACTAATGTTAACAAGCATGGACTTGGATGTCAATAATGCATTAGTAAATGTTCAATTATGAGTAATAAATGCTGTACATGTGTTGTTCATGATTAGTAAATGCATTAACTAATAAACCTTATTGTAAAGTGTTACCAATATTGTAATGTCAGATTTTTCCAGTATCGTGCAGCTTAATACCAATTAAATATTTCGACACAGGAAGCACTCGAGTGTGTTTTCTGTTCAGTTTTTGTTGTTTTATTCTTTGTGTTTTCGCTTGCAAAAATGTTGCCTTTTTATTGCTGCAGGTAAAGCAAAGTCTTTCAGGTAATTGGACGGAATTATCTGGAAAACGGCGACGTCTGCTTTTATCTGCTATTTTAAGATTAAAAGACGGTGTTTATCTTTATGATCTTCATAATGTTTCTTGGTAGGATGGATGGATGTGTTATTATTCAGCCATTTGTCAATTTAAAGGGCGCTGAATGATTATTTTAGATCATAATTATTTATTTTTGCTCATTTGGTTTTATTTAGGTTTTAGTCTCTGGGGTATAGCAAGGGGCATTTGTTCTCTAAATTTGGCTAGCGCTTTGATACTTTGTGTTTTAGCTCTTTTTGTCACTTTTGTTAACTGAGAAATATGTAAATTAGTGAAACTTTTTCATTTGATTTTGATGGCAGTGGTTTTGGGATCAGCTTGGTCTAAAGCATAGTCAGCTATAATAATATTAATAATACTTTTAATAATAGTATTAATTGTATTATTATTATCATTGAATAATAATAATTATATTATTATTTTTATTGTCATCAAATAATAATAAAAACACTAATAGTAATATCATTATCATCTTAATTATTTTATTCTTATGAGCATAATAATAATAATAATAATTAGATTTTTATTATCATCATCAACTTATTAATAATAATAATACATAATAATAATATTATCATTTTAATAATTAAATTTTTATTAGCATCCTAATTAATATTAATATTATTACTTATTATTACTTATTATTAATATTATTATTAATAAGTATTATTATCATCATCATCTTAATAAAAATAACAATAAACAATAATAATATTATCATCTTAATTATTTTATTATTAGCACCTTAAAAATAATAGTAATAATAATAATAATAATAATAATAATTTGATTATTATTATTATTATTTTCATCTTAATAATATTAAATAGTACTATTATTATCTTAATTATTTTATTATTAGCATCTTAATAATAATAATCATTTGATTAATATTAATATCATCATTATCATCAAATAATAATACAAATACTATTACCTAATACCTAATAATAATAATTTGATTATTATTATCTTCATCATCTTAATAATAATAATAAATAATAGTAATAATATTATCATCTTAATTATTTTATTATTAGCATCTTAATAATAAAAATAATAATAATAATAATAATACATTTTTATAATTATCATCATTATCTTAATAACATTATCATATTAATAATTTATTTATACATTTAATATATACATTTTATTATTATTAGAGTCTTAAAATAATTCTAATAACATGATTATTATAATCATCTTAATAATAATGATAAATAATAATAATAATAAGTTTTGTATTATTCACTTATTTACCTTGTATTTTAATGTTTATATTTTTATTTACTGAATTTATTGCAACTATATTTACTTTTAAGGGGGTCAAAAAATCCAGACATTACAGAATCTCTTTTGCAAGAGCGTCTCATGTTGTACATCTATATTGCAATATGCACATGAGCAATATGATTTCAGTATGCAATATGATGAAGTCTAAATTACGTTCAAGGTACAGTTGAAAATTTATATTTTATTGGGGCTAATAATATTGACCTCAGCAAATTTTAGCATAAAAAAATAATACATTTGTTCCAACCAAGCTGTAAAAAATGATTAGTTGACTTTACTCAAAATAAGCGAGTTAACCACTTGATTTTAAAACAATTTGTTTACTTTACTGAAAGTGACCAAACCTGTTGCATTAACATTTTTAAGTAAATGAACTGTGCAAAATTGAGCAATTCCATGCAAATATCAACCTCACCATGAAAAACAGTGTGCTTTTACCAAAATATTGAAATCCTTTCTCTGTTTTTGGTGCAGGCTTGTATTTTAAAAATACAATTTATATAAGCTTTGTTTCTTTGGGGGTTGTGCAGTTGAATTTGAAGAACTTCTACTAAGTATATCTTATCCTGTAAACTTGCTAACTTTTTTGGGTCACGTCCATAACGCATCTTTATTTTCCTCATTTAAAACCTTAAAGTTGTTTACAGATTGATATTTTCATGATCCCATAACTGTGGTTAGTAGATTTGGAACAGATGTTTCAGTAAAATGTCAACATATACAGTTGAAGTCAGAATTATTTTATTTTATTTGTTAAATAATTATTTTCTTTTTCTTTTTTAAATATTTCCCAAATGATGTTTAACAGATTCAGGAAATTTTCACAGTATGTCTGATAGTATTTTTTCTTCTGGAGAAATTCTTATTTGCTTTTTTTCGGCTAGAATAAAACCAGTTTTTATTTAATTATTTTTTGAACATTTTATGGTCAATATTATTAGCCCCTTTAAGCTACATATTCTTCGATAGTCTACGTAACAAACCATCATCATCATTCATAATGCTTTAAATGGTAAATTATAAAAATTTTATTAAATCAACTTAACAGTTCCAAGTTACAAAGGATTCACTCACTGTTTTAAAGTAATTAATCACTTTTTACAGTGCAAACTTGAAGAAATAAGACTTTTTTTTTCTCCAGAAGAAAAATATGTGTTTATTATATAATATATATTAAATTATATATTGAGAAATAAGTCAGTAAATTAGCAGAAAATGTACTGGCATAATTTACAACAGCAACCCTGTCAATTTATCACTTTAAACTAATAAAAATGTCAATTAAAGTCACTTTTCTAAACTGTTCAACATCTCTCAATGCAATTAAAACGCATAAATAATAATAATAATAATAATAATAATAATAATAATCAGCTGGTGTTTCTGTGTGGAGTTTGCATGTTCTCCCCGTGTAGGTTTCCTCCGGGTGCTCTGGTTTTCCCCACAGGCCATAAATATGCACGTCAGAATTCACAAATTGTTTTGTGTTAATCAAAATAATAGTCGATTCATGCAAAAATAAAAAATAAAAATCTCAGAAAATTGACTTCAACAGCACACTGTTAAAAAATCTGTTAAATGTTAATATTTTATGGATAAAAATAAATTACAGAAATTTTCTTAAACTAAAATTTCCGGTTAATTTCTATATTTTACGTCTGTTATTTTACAAAATTATTTTACATAATTATTTTACTTAAAATAACTGATTTTTTACAGTGTACTTTACATTTTATTCAAACCCAAAATGCAAATCATAAATCCAGGACACCCCCCCAGCCCCCCGCCCCCCCCCCCCACCCCCAAAAAATAACAGCCAATTTTAAATATAATTTAATATCCGTTATTTTACGGGAATTTTGATTTAGCGGCTGTTATTTTATTTTTTTTTGTTTTTGTTTTTGTTTTTTTGAAAAAATCTGCTCTCCGTTTTCCCTAGAAATTTTAGAAAAAATAAACAGTAGGTAGGTAGTGCTGTCACCTCACAGCAGGAAGGTCAATGGGTCACTGGTTCGATCCTCGGCTCAGTTGGCATTTCTGTGTGGAGTTTGCATGTTCTCCCTGCGTTCGCATGGGTTTCCACTGGGAGCTCCGAAGACATGTGGTACAGGTGAATTGGGTAGGCTAAATTGTCCGTAGTGTGTGTGTGTGCGTGTGTGTGTGTGTGTGTGTGTGTGTGTGTGTGTGTGTGTGTGTGTGTGTGTGTGTGTGTGGATGTTACCCAGAGATGGGTTGCAGCTGAAAGGGCACCTGCTGCGTAATGTGCTGGATAAGTTGGCGGTTCATTCCGCTGTGGCAACCCCGGATTAATAAAGGGACTAAGCCGACATGAAAATGAATGATTATATATATATATATATATATATAGAGATAGAGAGAGAGAGAGAGAGAGACTTCAACATAGTGTATAAATCTTGATGCTTCAGTGGGTCTCGTCTATCAAATCTGAGCTTTATGCTATATTCTCTATTGGATTCGGGTCAGGTGATAGGCAGGGCCATTCTACAGCTTGATTTTTCTTTCTCTGAAAACATCTGAGAGTCTCTTTGGCTGTCTTTTGGATCATTGTCTTGCTGAAATGTCCACCCTGGGTTCATCTAATGTAGATGTTGGACTGAAGCAGCTGATATTCATTTGCACTGAGGAAGGGCAGAGGGTTGCTGAAGAACTGCTGAGAGATTTCAGCTGCTCTCTGGGCTTTCACTGCCTTTCCATACCTTCCTTTCTTCATGTGTTCATTACTTTTTCCAAGCGTCACTTCATTTTATTACACATAGCTTCATTTGTGAACTAATTAGATTTGTTCGCTTTGCATATACGGATTTCTTTGGTTGTAACCAACATCTGAGGAACATCTCAAGTCAGCATTTGTTTTCTGTGAAAAACGGTGACGTGTTCAATGCTTATTTCCCCCACCTTCCCTATAACACAGTCAGTATTATATCAGGAAAACCTAGACATATCAATCACTTTTGAATCCTGTCACAATGCCTCAATTTTCTCATTAGAAAATTAAAAGCGTTTCATAAAAAGTCTCCATCTGCCGCAGACGCTCCTCTGTTGTTCTCCAGGAACTCCAAACGCTGGTGTTATAAATACTACGGTAACTCCATCAGACGCCACATCGCTTCAGGATCATAATTAGTCCTTTCGTCTGCAAAGAAAAGCAGACCCTCGTCAAAACGCATGATGGGGGTCGCGTCTCTTGATTAGATTTTTCCACCTTTTTATCGTACAAGCGAGTCCTTCAGAAATCAGCCTCTCTCTCCTTTTTTAACGCAACTTTTCAGCCAAAAACCTTATAAACAAAGTGGACGAAGTGAATGACAGTCAGCAAGTGAAACAAAAGGATGCAAGCTAATTAAAGAGAAATATATATAACGATTTCATCCAGAGTCACCAAGCAACGTGTAGGTTTTTTTTTAACGCCCTGAGGTAAAAAAGAAACTTCCTGTCTTTGGTGATAAAATATGAGCACCCCGCGACCTCTTAATTAGCCTTTTCTGCAGTCCTTCGAATTAATTAGTTTGGTGAAATAAGCGTATAGAGGGCACGAAGTTGTAAAGGCAGTCAAAATGGCAGCACGAGAGCTCCTTTATATCGCTAATCTCATACAGGTGATGAAGCTTTTGTTTATGCTCGTTTAATAAAAGGAAGTCAGGATTATTACGGCTGACATTAAATGAAGTCAGGGTTTTAGCTGAAGCCATTAATGCCGTTGACATGATATTAATGTCCTGCTGTTTAATGTGCAGGTTACACTTTTGATTTAGAGGCACTTTTTTTTACTATATATTTGTGTTATTTTTTATATTAGCTTTATTTTCACCGTCCTCTTTGTTTTTTGTTTTTGTCCTGCTGTTTAATGTGTGGATCATACTTTTTGTTTTGAGGCATTGTATATATTGTACTCTATTTGTACTTTTTTCTCTGTGCTTTTTGGGGGGGCTGTTTTGGAGTCTGTCCTGCTGTTTGAGGTGTTTTATTGTTAATAATTAATTTATTAATTTTATGCTTTATATTTTGAGATGCATTATTTTATATTTATATGTTGTTATTATTATTTTTGTTGTTGTTTTGTTTAATTTTATGGTCCTCTGCTTTATTGGGGCTGTTTTGGGGTCTGTCCGGCTGTTTGAAGTAGGTTTTTTATTATTATTTAGTTAATTTTTAACTTTATATTTTGAGGCACATATTTAAGTGTTATAATAATAATAATAATAATAATAATAATAATAATTATTATTATTATTATTATTATTATTATTATTATTATTATTATTCATTTTTATTATTATTGTTGTTGTTGTTGTTGTTTTGTTTAGTTTTATTTTTATGGTCCTTTTTGTGGGCCGTTTTGGAGTCTGTCCTGCTGTTTGAGGTATGTTTTTTTAAAATAATTAATTAATTAATTAAATAATTTTTATACTTTATATTTTGAGGCACATTATTTTATATTCATGTGTTGTTGTTATTATTATTATTATTATTATCATCATTATTATTATTATTATTATTATTAATATTTTGTTTAGTTTTATTTTTATGGCCCTTATGCTTTTTTTTTTGAGTCTGTCCTGCTGTTTAATGTCCATTTTCTTATTAATTAAATTATAAATTTGAATTCAAGGCACATTTTTAATATTTATATGTTATTATTATTATTATTAGATTTATTATTGTTATTGTTTAGTTTATTTTTATGGTCTTTTTTGTCTTGGAGTCCTGCTGTTAAATGTGCGTTTTCTTATGAATTAATAAATTAATTTTTTATTCTTTTCATTTTGAGGCGCATTTTAATACAATAATATATATTTTTATTCTTTTCATTTTGAGGCACATAATTTTAAATGTACATGTTGTTGTTATTATTATTATTATTATTATTATTATTATTATTATTACAATTGTTGTTTAGTTTATTTTTATGGTCATGTTTTTTTTCTTGGCATCTGTCCTGCTGTTTATTGTGCGTTTTCCTATTTATAATTAATTAATTTTTATACTTTTTATTTTGAGGTACATTTGAAATATATTTGTGCTGGTCCTTATTTAACTTTTCACTCCATTGGTTTTCTGTTGTCTTTATTGCGCAATTTATACTTTATATTTTGTGGCACATTGTTTTATATATTTGTGTGTTATTCATTTATTTTTGTTTTATTTTCACTTTCTCTTTGTTTTGTTTTTTGCAGTCTGTTTTGCTGTTTGAGCTGTTGTTTTATTATTAATTAATAAATTTTATACATTATATTTTGAGGCACATATTTTTGTTATGATTATTATTATTATTATTATTATTATTATTATTATTATTATTTTGTTTTATTTTAACTGTCCTCTGCTTCTCATGCAATTTGTACTTTTTTTTTTAGCCACATATTTTCATATATATTTTTTGCTATTATTTGTTTATATTAGTTTAATTTTCACAGTTCTCCTCTTTGTTGTTGTTGTTGTTGTTGTTGTTGTTGTTGTTGTTGTGTTGGAGTCTGTCCTGGGGTCCGTTCTTCGTACCTCGCTTAAATGATCTAAGATGATTTGGCAGATCCTGGATCTTTTAATCTTGATAACTGATCTCTCGCTAATTTGGTTCTTCAAACAAGTTCACGAATCAGATTAGAATGTCTGGATAAACTGATCTGAGATCGCTGCGTGTGTTATGAAGGACAGATCTATCGATCCTCGAAATCATGATCAGCAATGCAACGATTGGCTGACGGCATAGCAGCGTAATGACATCATCTGATTAATATTCAATTATCCATGTGAGCAAAATTACATCAAATTAGCAGTAAATGGTTTGTTAAAAATGACACGCAAGAACTTTCCACATTTGTTGTGAGCTGCAGGCTTTACACTTTCATTTGTCAAGACAAGAGTATTCATCATGTATTTCAATGCAAATCAATGTATTTAGTTCTACATTTAGAAAAGATTTTCTTTATTATAGTAACCGTTTTTTAATCGGTGTAAAGAATAACTGGTTGTTTACAAAAGCATTTTGATATTGGTAAAGGTGTCTGCAACTTTTGTGAAGCATCAAATCACTGGCATATTAACTATCAAAACATGTTTATGACTGCATAAATGTATTATTGCTTAAAAAAAAATCACATATTGTGCATTTCTATTATACACAATTTGTTCTAAAGCGATCTAAAAAGTTCATTTCAATAAGTTTTCTCTTTGCACCAGATGGCAGTCTTTGTACTTTCATTTCGAGGGTGCAGATTGCATACGTTTTATTAATATGTATAACTTTATTTATTTTATTAATGACTATAACTTTATATATATATTTAAAAATTATGTATTATTTTCCCAAGTGTATATAACTACTACTGTTAGAAAATATCAGAATTCGGTAAATACTTTCTGTATTATCTTTGCTTGAACTAAGCCGATCTAATCCTGTTTATATGAATTGAACCTGCTCCCGATCAGGTTTGACCTAGCAGAACTGTTGCCATGACAACAACTCTCGGATCAGCTTTGAAGAACGAAACGATCCTGGATCGTGTCAAATCGTCAATATCCAAATCCAGCTAACTGAGTTATCCACGTACGAAGAACGGACCCCTGCTGTTTAATTTGCAATTTTGAGGCACATTATTTATGGATTTGTGTTATTATTATTAATTTATTAATTTATTTTTGTTTCTTTTATCTGAAGTCTGTCCTGCTATTTAATGTGTGTTTTATTTATGAAATTTATTTTTATACTTTTTATTTTGAGGCACATTTTTAGAATGTTTGTGCTGTGGTTTGTTTATTAGTTTTATTTTCACTGTCCTTTTTTACTGTTTAATGTTTGATATATTTTTATTTTAATACTTTATATTTTGAGGCACATTATTTTATATTTATGTGTTATTATTATTATTATTATTATTATTATTATTATTATGTTTATTTTTATTTCTTCTGTCTTCTTTGTTTTTTGGGAGTCTGTCCTGCTGCTAATTCGCGGTTATGTGTTATAATAATAATAATAATAACATGATTACAATTATTACATTATTACAATAATAATAATAACATGACGCATTGGCGCAGTGGGTAGCACGTTCGCCTCACAGCAAGAAGGTCGCTGGGTCGCTGGTTTGATCCTCGGCTCAGTTGGCGTTTCTGTGTGGAGTTTGCATGTTCTCCCTGTGTTCGCGTGGGTTTCCTCCGGGTGCTCCGGTTTCCCCCACAGTCCAAAGACATGCGGTACAGGTGAATTGGGGTAGGCTAAATTGTGTGTGTGTGTGTGTGTGTGTGTGTGTGGATGTTTCCCAGAGATGGGTTGCGGCTGGAAGGGCATCCGCTGGGTAAAAACTTGCTGGATAAGTTGGCGGTTCATTCCGCTGTGGCGACCCCAGATTAATAAAGGGACTAAGCAGACAAGAAAATGAATGAATGAATGAATGAGTTTAGTTTTATTTACACTGTGCTTTTTATTATATATATGTTTTGGGTTCCTTACACAAATTTAGGAAAATGTTATATGAACTGCATTATACTGTTTTATTTTAAGGGCGCGCGTATGTGAAGATAAAATAAATCAGTTATTAGAAATGAGCTATTAAAACTATTATAATTAGAAATGTGTTGAAAGTTCATTGTGTACTGTGCATTTTTATTTAAAAACATTTTAATACATTTTGTCGTAAAAATTTTGTTATTATCATGATATAGAAGTTGAAATCATTATATAAGGATAGAAGGTGAAACTGTAGGAAAATGTGTTTTTTTTATTTGTTTATGGATTTATTATATTGTTTTATTTATTTGTTATTTTGTTTATTTTTTCTCCCCACCTTTTCTACCCTTAAAAATCCGCATTCTCTTTTAACTGGTAGACATGATTTAATAGTAAAAACAATCATTAAAATGCTGAACTTTATTTATTTTTTTTATTTGTTTATTTATTTTACCCAATTTTTTTCTCTCCTATTTTTTTTTAACCCTGATGTAAATGCCTAAAATTTGGAGTCAAAAACAAAACTATTCTAAGCATTTTTCATTGTATTGGTAACATAAAGAAGACCAATAATTTGAGGGGGGAAATGCTGCTTGTTTTTTTTTTTTATTTATTTAATTTTATTTGTCCTAAAAATATTTTGACATTAACTTGGTAAACAATTTGTAAAAGTATAAAATGTTGATTTTATTATTATTAATGTTTTTCACTATTTATTACTCATAAGCTGAGATCATCTTTCATCTTTAGCATGGTAAACTAGTAACAAAATGTAGGATTTCTGGTGTGCATGCTTGTGAGGCAAAGAAGATTTCAATCTCTTTTCACCGTTCTCTCGTTCCCCCAGATTTCCTGTTGTTTTCCCACTTCACCACAGTAAACATCATGTCAAGGCAGAAATTGAAGTAACACTTGTATTCTCCATTGTTTCTGTGTGTATTTCCCCTCTCTCACATGATAAACATCATATAAAAGACAAATATTTACTAAAATGCCAACATCTCCATTATCCTCATCATTCATTTCTTGTCGTCTTTCCAGTCTCATGTGGCAAACGTCAAAATTATATATCATTTCCAGTCAAAAAAAATCAAATTTCTGTTCTCTGACTTCATTTGTTGAGTACTATTCACTACCGTGGTAAAACTGTTGTTAAGGTCAACATTTAAAACTGGTATTTATCATTTAGGGCACATTAAATTAAAGGAGCTTTCCTTTAATTAATTTGTTTTCTAACATGAACTAATGATGAACAATACTTGTACAGCATTTATTAATCATATTATTAATGCATTATTATGTTACATTATAAAGTAGTAACTAATAACATGAACAAATACTGTAATAAATGCATTGTTCATTGTTTGTTCGTGTTAGTAAATGCATGCACTAGCATTTACTCATATGCAACCTTACTGTAAAGTGTGACCATAATTATTTTGAGGCTTTAAAAGTAATATTCGTCTTCAACAATCTCTCCGGTTCTTGCTGTATTTCTGCTTTCATGTTCCTAAAAATCATTTAAAGGCCAAATTAATTTAAAAACAAATGCTGTTTTTGTTGTCTTTCAATTTGCACAAGGCCAAACATTAACACAATGCTACTTCCGTTACATTTTTGCCATATTTTTAATCATTCTCTTTCAAATGTTTCCCCTCTCCAACATGCTCAACATGATTTAAAGGCTGAAAATGGCTTTGTATTCTCTCCACCTTGTTTTTTTTTACACAGTAATTCTGTCTCGTTCCACTCTCACATGGTTAGATAAAATAAAAGTAAAAAACAAAAACAGAGATATATTGAAACCATAAAGCTGTGGGACGCTCCATACGATACAAACTTCTTTTTTACTATTTAAAAAGATTAAAACGTAATAAAAATATTTGTATATCCCATTTTTAAAAAATGGACCCATTTTATTTAGTGCTGTCAAATGAATAATTTCGATGGATTGCATCCAATATATATATATATATAACAATTTTTTTTTTAAATTACAAAACCAAAATATTTAAGTGTATATATAATTTGTTTTAGATATATTTTATTTATAAATATAACTAGACTTTTTTTTTAAATATATGCCTTTATTTGTATAATATTATGATATTATATTTGTGTACAGTGCATATTTAATGTGGATTTATTTGGCTTCCAAAACATTTTGTTGTTAACATATTTAGATTTTGTTATTATTATTATTATTATTATTATTATCATCATTATCATAATCATCATATTTGTCATCATTTTATTCGTGTTAGTTAGTGCCGTTAAATAATTATATATCTATATGTGTGTATGTGCTTATATATATAGTTGAAGTCAAAATTATCAGCCCCCGTTTATTTTTTTCCCCAATTTCTGTTTAACGGAAGTAAGATTTTTTTCAACACATTTCTAAACATAATAGTTTTAATAGCTCATCTCTAATCACTGATTTATTTTATCTTTGCCATGATGACAGTAAATAATATTTGACTAAATTTTTTTCAAGACACTTCTATACAGCTTAAAGTGACATTTAAATGCTTATCTAGGTTCATTAGGTTACCTACACAGGTTAGAGTAATTAGGCAAGTTATTGTATAACGATGGTTTGTTCTGTAGACTATCGAGGAAGAAAAACAAAGCTTAAAGGGGCTCATAATTTTGAACCTAAAATAGTGTTTAAAAAATTAAAAACTGCTTTTATTCTAGCTGAAATAAAACAACTACGACTTTCTCCAGAAGAAAAAATATTATCAGACATACTGTGAAAATTTTCTTGCTCTGTTAAACATCATTTGGGAAATATTTAAAAAAGAAGAAAAAAAATTCATAGAGGGGCTAATAATTCTGACTTTAAGTGTGTGTGTGTGTGTGTGTGTGTGTGTGTGTGTGTGTGTGTGTGTGTGTGTGTGTGTGTGTGTGTGTAAATATATTCAAAGAAATATGACGTTAACATGGAGTTGTTATTATCATCTTCTTCATCATATTTTTTCACCATTTACTACTCAACAGTTGCGATCATCTTTTAACTTTAGCGTGGTAAACCTGTGATTAATAAAACATTTGGATGAAGAATATATCGCTTAAACAATAATATCAAAATGTGAGTATCTGCAATAGTCACATTACAGGACTAAATTAGTTGTTAAAGATTAAAAGATAATGATAATAATAAATATTGTTATTTTTTAAATATTTATACAATGATGACCATGTTATTTTGACATTTAATTGTTCAATTTCTGTACTTGAATCCTGTTAGCCATAAAGTGCTGTTTTTAAATATGTTTTCTTGCAGTTTATTATATTTTATGTAGGTGTACTGCATAGAAAAGACTTCATCGTTCCAGTTGATCTAAATTAATGAAATTATTTCCAAATGGCGCTGTTCAAATCATCGAGTGAAATTAAATTCATATTGCAATAGATATTGCAGCAAAATATCGTAATGTCAGATTTTTCCAATATTTATTTTTGCAACCCGGGCTCATTGTGGAAACGTAGCCCCGCTGACGTTTCTGCGGGCCGCGAGATACGTCCCGGGAGGTACGTATTCGAGCGGTTTTTGTTTTCGCGGATCCGCGAGAGGCCGCTGTGCGCGCTTTTTCGCGTCTCAGGCGCCTCTCGGGAGCGTGCGCCGTTCTCGCGCGAAAAGCCGCCGGATCGGCCGACTCGGCCACCCTCCTCTTCCTCCTCCTTCCCTAAACCCAAGCGACGGTTTGCAAAAGCCGTCCAGAAAAAAAAAAAAAAGCAAAAGCCCTCGTCTTCGATTTCGACCGCGTTTTCGGATCCCGCCGCAATCTCGCCCTTATTTTTCGGATTCGGTTTTTCATCTTACCTGATTTCTAGAACCGCTATTCCCCGGACTCAATCCCGGTTGTCGTCCCCGCGGCCGGCTCTTCCTCCTCCTCTGGGGCCTCCGCTCCGCCGACGCAACGCTGTGAGCTAAGCGGACAAACTGGTTGCATCGGGAAAGCCCTCCACTCGGAGGCGAGCCGTCGGCCGGCGAGCGCAAAGAGGAGGAGCGGAGCGGCGCCACACCGCCCCGCAGCGTTCGCTCGAAAAAAACTAAACGCGGCCGTACGTACCTCCGGCCACGTAAATCACGGTCTCCAGAAACGTCCGCGCAGCTACGTTTCCAGAATGAGCTTGGGTAGGATTTTTGGTGTGACTTATGATTTAATATATCCTTCACCATCCTCTGAACCACCAAACAAAATACTTGAGCCCAAAAAAGCTCATCCTCCTCCTTCATCTTTCCTCCTTCACACATCGCATGTTAAACAACATCTTATAAAAGCCCATTACACACGCTTATTAATCTCTTTTTGAGTCAAAAAGGATTTCTCTCTCCACCGTCCTTCAGTAAAAACAGCAGGAAGGCCAAACATTAAACAGCAGACGGCGCTTTTCAAACCCAAAAGAAAGCAAACTCTGATGAATCCAATTCCTTCACTTTTTATTTTTGGGAAATGTTCAAGGCGTTTGACAAGGTCAGCGATGGCCGACGCTTTTGTGTCAGTGTTTACAGTCGATTTGGAGCTGAAGTGAATTGAATCGTGGCGAAACGTGAATTGAAGCGCAGGAAATCTCTTTCAGTGGAAGTTGTCAGAAAGGAGAAGTAGAGTCTATTGAGATCAGTCCCCAACAGCAGTCGTCTGCGCTATTCATTCAGCATCTGTGCGTGTGTGTGACTGTGTGTAAGCCACACTTTGCAGGTGATTGAAACGTGTTTCCTAGACTGCTATACATGCATCTTCAAGCGTTCATTTGCTTTGTGAAGGATACATTTCTCCAGCTGCAGTCCAATCTTCAAGGCGATTTCATCTGTTTTTTTTTTCTCTCTCTACTAACAATAAGAGCGTCTTAAACACTGAATAAAACATAAAAGCTTCTAATGCTTCTCTACGAAGTGTCGCTGCATGAAGAAAGACGATAATGATTTGTGTACTTAAATTCTGGGAGTGCAAAAATAAAGTGAAAATTGATTTTAAATTGGTTTGATTTAAAAACATCACTTTGTTTTGTTTTTTTCTTAACATTTACAAGGCATTTTTCAGTTCATTTTAAAATAAATGAGCAGACTAGCATTTAGATCACAAGTACACTGTAAAACCGAACAGCTTTATCAAATGAAATAAGTGTAGTTACCTCAAAATTGACTGAAAGTAAATTCTACTTATTTAAAAATAGTTTTGAACTCAGTGTTGAAGGTACTGAGTTCATCAAATACCTCATTATTTTCAACCTAAATGGAGTACTGTACTCGTATAGATTAGTTTAACTCTAATGGTTTGTTGCAGTTCCCTCAAACGGTTTGAGTTGCCTTAACTTATTGGGTTTCACAGTACTCAGTTGGTTTGATTCATCTTCATTTATTGGGTTTTACTGTGCTAAAATTGCTTGGTTCACAGTACTCATTAGGATTAGTTTTTGAACTTAAATAGTTTGTTGCAATCCGTTTCCTGAAATGGTTTGAGTTACCTTAACTTTTTGAGTTTTACAGTGTACAGTGTTTACTTTGATGTACACACATACACCCCAAAAATAAAATAAATACAAACTGCGTTCCACACAATGAATTTGTGTTGGGACATCAAAGGAATTAAGTTAGCTTATTAGTTTTTACAAATTTAGTTGGATTAAACATAAAAATAAAAAAATAAAAATAAAGTTTCAACTCATTTTTAATGAGTAGCTTGAGCAAACATGATTTTTTAAAGGTGTCGAATAAGTTTAAATTGTCGAAATGAGAATTAAATAATATTCCTGCATCATTCAGCATAGAAAATGTATTTAATTTTAATTATGCAACATTTTACATATCTTTTTAACCTTTTAACTTATTTTTCGAGTGCCTTGGGCTGACTATTTGTAGTAAACTTGTAGTATACTTGTTCTAAAAATATATCAAATAATTAAATGCTTAAATTATTAACAAACAAGTTGACAAATTTGTAAAGCAGTGGTTTGAAGGATAGTATTAGTGATTTGAATAAGTTGCATATTTTAATATACACTCAAAAACCGCTTGTTTAAAATGAGTTGAAATTATTTTTTTGTTTGTGTGTATTTTTTTTTGTATTTTTTTATTGATTTATGTTTAATCCACTTTGATTTTGTTTTTGTCGATTTATGTTTAATCCACTTTGATTTGAGTTAATTTAATAGATTTGTGTTGAGACAACATGAAGGAATTAAGTTTGCTCATTAGTGTTTACAAATGTAAGTGGATTGAACATAAAATAAATAAGTTGTCTGCCAAAAAAACAAGAAAAAAAGAATTGTTTATTCAGCTCATTTTAATTGAGTAGCTCGAACAAACATTTTGAACGTCAGTTTTTGTGTGTCAGATAAGTTGAAATTGTCAAAATGAGAATTAAATAATATTTCTGCATCATTCAGCATAGACAATGTATTTTAATTTCAATTATATAACATTTTACATATCTTTTTAATCGTTTTTTAGGACAATTTAATTGATTTATGTTCAAGCCACTTAAATTTGTAAAAACAATTGAGTTTATTTAATTGATTTGTGTTAAGACAACATGAAGGAATTAAGTTAGCTCATTAGTTTTTAAAAATTTAAGTGGATTGAACAAAATAGTTGTCTCGAAAAAAACTCAAGAATTGTGTTTATTCAGCTCATTTTAATTGAGTAGCTCAAACATTTCGAACGTCAGTTTTTGTGTGTCAGATAAGTTGAAATTGTCAAAATGAGAATTAAACAATATTTTTGCATCATTCAGCATAGAAATTACATTTTCATTTTAATTATACAACATTTTACATATCTTTTTAACCTTTCAACTTATTTTTCGAGTGCCTTGGGCTGACTATTTGTAGTACACTTGTTCTGAAAATAAATAAAATGATTAAATGTTTAAATTATTAACAAACACGTTGGCAAATTTGTAAAGCAGTGGTTTGAAGGATAGTATTAGTGTTTTGAATAATAAGTAGCATATTTTAATATACACTCAAAAGCCGCTTGTTTAAAATGAGTTGAAATTATTCTTTTGTTTGTGCGTTTTTTTGGGGACAACTTAATTGATTTATGTTCAATCCACTTAAATTTCTAAAGTTAATTTAATTAATTTTCGTTAAGACAACATGACGGAATTAAGCTAGCTCATTAGTTTTGAACATAAAATAATTAAGTTGTCTCCCAAAAAAAACTTAAGAATTGTGTTTATTGAGCTCATTTTAATTGAGTAGCTCAAACAAACATTTCGAACATCAGTTTTTGTGTGTCAAATAAGTTTAAATAGTCCAAATTAGAATGAACGTTTCAGCCTAATGTATTTAAAAATTTAAACAACATCCTGTTGACCAGTTTGGGCTAGTATTTTGAATAATATATATATACAGGGCTGCACGGTGGCACAGTGGGTAGCAACATCACCTCACAGCAAGAAGATTGCTGGTTCGAGCCTCGGCTGGCTCAGTTGGCATTCCTGTTTGGAGCTTGCATGTTCTCCTCATCTTCGCGTGGGTTTCTTCCAGGTGCTCGGGTTTCCCCCACTGTGAAATTGAACTAAAATGTACTTTTAACATACTAAATCTGCATTTTAAAAAATCTATCTATAGTTACAAATACGCTTGAGCCCTACTTTTAAACATTTATAAGTATATTTATGAGTATAATTTAAAGTATAACAATAGCATGCTAAAATACACTTCATTTAAGTTCACATAATTTACTCACAGCTTTTGCAATTGATACAAAATGCAGCAGCCAGAGTTTTACTGAAATTAAAGAAACGAGAGCACATTACACCAGTATTAATAGAATCACACTGGTTACCTGTGCACCAAAGGATAGATTTTAAGATTTTTTTATTAGTTTATAAAGCACTACACAACATGACACCTTCCTACCGTTCCGACTGTTTAACAAAATATAATCCAAACCGTTTGCTACGCTCTTCTAGCGCTGGACTTTTAGAATTTTATCCTGTAAATCTGATGCGATCTGGCGGCACTTCTTTTAGCCATTATGCTCCAAAAATTTGGAACTGTCTCCCTCTTGAAGTGAAAGAATCCCCTAGTATTCATGTTTTTAAAAAGCATGTAAAGACGCATCTTTTTAAAATTGCGTATGAATAAACAAGTTTGTAAGTTGTGCGCATTTGATCTATTTTGTTGTAGGTTTATGTATGTAATGTATGGTGTGCGCTTGCATATGTAAGGACTATTGTGTGTGTGATCATGTGGATATATACTTATATTTTGTGTACATGAATGCTTTTATTTCAGCATATGTGATAAGTTTTTGTGGTCTATTTTAATGCTTTTGTTGTTGTTTGAGAGGCACTTTGAGTTGCATGTATAATGGAAAATTGCTATACATATAAAGTTTATTATTATTATTATTTGTATTTATATACTATATGTGATATACAGTAATACTAAGAGCAGCTTCATGTTGCTATAGCAGTATATGCGAATATAAAACTTGGTAATCATGTACATGTCATGGTGGCTGAACATCGCAGCACATTTAAATGTATTTTAACATGTCCGAGGGCTTCAAAAACACATTTCAAGCCTCGGCCTCACAATGGAATTCCTAATCATTTGAGCGTCCTTCAGTCGGATAATTAAATAATTGGATAATTAATTAGACGTTCTGCTTTTGGCACATGGCGCACTGAATAAATCATTGGCCCCAACAGGATCGTTGAACTGCACAGCATGACTCCAGCGCGCCGCCACACTGAATTTCAGACGACAGCTTCCTGTCAGCCAATAATCAGCAATATGTTTTTTTTTTTCCCTCTCTCTCTCTCCACTTTATTTCTTCTCTCTAAATTCACAGAGTAGCTTCACAATAGCAGGTTCTTGGGATTGGTTTCTCAAACACTGCAGCTTGCTTTTTTTCTTTTTTTGTGGGTGAACTCCTTAACCAAACAAAGAGAAATGACCCAGTTTCCTCCGCCCCTCCCCAATTTTGAATATGCTCGGAGTGAAATTGAATAAATGCAGTAAACTACTCTTTAAAAACAACAATGGGCTGAAGAATGAGGGTGGGGGAACCTAATTCTGAGTGCTTTATTATTTTTGTTGTTGTTGTGTGTGTGTGTGTGTGTGTGTGTGTGTGTGTGTGTGTTTCGACATTACTAGAAAGGCATCATTTTGGGTGTGTAGTTATACTCACACATATTCCTAAAAAATTAGATTTGCTTTAACATTCACATCTTTGGCTATTTTTTTGCAGCATGCCTCAACCAAATAGCGTAGATGTAGATGATGACACAGATTTCCCCCTGAAGAGCAACCCCAACCCCCCTTTCCACCCTCCTGTATGTGACGGATGTTAAGGATTGGGGGTAGGGAGTTGGCTTAATTTAGGGTTAAGATAAACCACGGGGAGGCAAGCGTGCGCCATCTCCAATATGCTGATTTTTAACGATTTAATGAAGGTATTGTCCTCCCTGGAGAGAGAGAAAGCTCTTTTTTTCCCCCCTCCTGTCTTTATGTATGATGATATTGATCTTCTGAGTGGTGCTTAGTTCCTTAAAATGTTACAGAAGTCTGGCAGATATTGACAGCTGGAGTCTTTAGAGAAATCTATATTTGATCATATAAACAGTGTCGGAAAATGTCTTGAATTTTTCGAAATATTTTTTCTAAAGAGACGGCAATCAACACATTAAATTGTGAAATTTAAGGTTTTACACTGCATTTTATTAAAATGCTTTATTGGCAACGTCAAACAAATCACTTTGTCTTTTGTATTTTGTTTGTTAGGCTGGGCCTATATATTACCTGATTATGTGATACTATATGACATCATCTAACTATAAAAAGCTCACGAAGTAGACCGATACTTTATTAACAGCTCAAAAGATAGTTGAAAGCGATTTCAGAGCTAATGACTTTGAGGAGACGGTTCATTTTACTGATTCAAAACCTTACGGCTTGCTGTAGTTCGTTAACGTTAATTCCGATATGCGAAGTAATGATTCTAGCGAGTCGACTCTTTTCAACGAATCATAAACAGAATTGAGACAACGTGAAGGAATTAAGCTAGCTCATTAGTTTTTACGAATTTAAGTGGATTGAACATAAAATGATTAAGTTGTCTCCCGAAAAAACTTAAGCATTGTGTTTATTCAGTTCATTTTAATTGAGTAGCTCAAACAAACATTTCGAACGTCAGTTTTTGTGTGTCAGATAAGTTTAAATTGTCAAAATGAGAATTGAATAATATTTCTGCATCATTCAGCATAGAAAATGTATTTAATTTTAATTATACAACATTTTACATATCTTTATAACCTTTTAACTTATTTTTCGAGTGCCTTGGGCTGACTATTTGTTGTAAACTTGTAGTACACTTGTTCTGAAAATATACCAAATAATTAAATGTTTAAATTATTAACAAACACGTTGACAAAATTGTAAAGCAGTGGTTTGAAGGATAGTATTAGTGTTTTGAATAATAAGTAGCATATTTTAATATACACTCTTGTTTAAAATTAGTTGAAATTATTCTTTTGTTTGTGTGTATTTTTTGGAGGACAACTTAATTGATTTTTGTTCAATCCACTTAAATTTCTAAAAACGTTTGAGTTCGTTTAATAGATTTGTGTTGAGACAACATGACGGAATTAAGCTAGCTCATTAGTTTTTACAAATTTAAGTGGATTGAACATAAAATAATTAAGTTGTCTCCCGAAAAAACACTTAAGAATTGTGTTTGTTCAGCTCATTTTAATTGAGTAGCTCAAACAAACATTTCAAACGTCAGTTTTTGTGTGTCGAATAAGTTTCAATTGTCAAAATGAGAATTTAATAATATTTCTGCATCATTCAGCATAGACAATGTATTTTAATTTTAATTATACAACATTTTACACATCTTTTTAACCTTTTACATCTTTTTAATCTTTTTTTGGGACAACTTAATTGATTTATGTTCAATCCACTTAAATTTGTAAAAACGATTGAGTTAATTTAATTGATTTGTGTTGAGACAACATGAAGGAATAAAGTTAGCTCATTAGTTTTTACAAATTGGAGTGGATTGAACGTAAAATAACTAAGTTGTCCCCCAAAAAACCCCTCAAGAATTGGGTTTATTCAGCTCAATTTAATTATACAACATTTTACATATCTTTTTAACCTTTTAACTTATTTTTCGAGTGCCTTGGGCTGACTATTTTTTGTAAACTTGTAGTACACTTGTACTGAAAATATATCAAATAATTAAATGTTTAAATTATTAACAAACACGTTAACAAATTTGTAAAGCAGTGGTTTGAAGGATAGTATTAGTGATTTGAATAATAAGTATCATATTTTAATATACTCTCAAAAACTACTTGTTTAAAATGAGTTGAAATTATTCTTTTGTTTGTGTGGTTTTTCGGGACAACTTAATTGTTTTATGTTCAGTCCACTTACATTTCTAAAAACGATTGAGTTAATTTAAATGATTTGTGTTGAGACAACATGAAGGATTGAAGCTAGCTCTCTACAAATGTAAGTGGACTGAAAATAAAATAATTACGTTGTCTCCCAAATAAACCTCAAGAATTGGGTTTGTTCAGCTCATTTTAAATGAGTAGCTCAAACAAACATTTCGAACGTCAGTTTTTGTGTGTCGAATAAGTTTAAATTGTCAAAATGAGAATGAATCTTTCAGCCTAATGTATTTAAAAATTTCACTAATCAACATCTTGTTGACCAGTTTGGGATAGTATTGGAATCAAAAACCATAGCGAGACCTGTTGAAATATTATCTCACTGTCAGCAAGCTACTAAGTGCAGTTCAGGCATTTATTGTTTCCCTAAATATTTCCACCATCAAAAGAGCTAAAAGACTAATTTATAAACGTTAGAGAAGCTGAATTATTAAAGAGAATGAGAAGGACCTAAAATTCTTTATGACCAGTTAATATGTATGAATGCAATAATAAACGCATTGAATACGCATTATTTGTAGGTTATTAATAAAATGAAATTAAATAAACTATTCAGAATGACCATTTTCTTTTAATTATTTACTTATTTATTTAATTACTTATTTGCTTATTTATTTACTTAATTACTTATTTCTTTACCTATTTATTTTTATTAACTCATTTACTTATTTATTTACTCATTTGTTTATTTATTGTTTACCTATTTATTTAATTATTTATATGCTGAATTATTTGAATATTTACTTCTTTACCTATTTATTTTTTTACTTTACTTATTTACTTATTTATTTACTAATTTGTTTATTTATTGTTTACCTATTTATTTATTTATTTATTTATATGCTTAATTATTTTATTATTTATTTACTTTCTTCTTTACCTATTTATTTTTTTACTTTACTTATTTACTTATTTATTTACTAACATGTTTATTTATTGTTTACCTATTTATTTCTTTACTTATTTATTTATTTAGATGTTTAATTATTAAAATTTTTATTTACTTAATTATTTGCTTATTTATTTACCTAATTACTTACTTCTTTACCTATTTTTTTTACTTTACTTATTTACTTATTTACTCATGTGTTTATTTATTGTTTACCTATTTGTTTTTTTATTAATTTTTTCATTTATATGCCTAATTTTTTGATTATGTATTTACTTAATTATTTACTTAATTACTTATTTCTTTACCAATGTATTGCTTTACTTTATGTACTTATTTATTTACTCATTTATTTACTTATTTAATTATTTATTTATTCACTTTAGTTATTTTTTTATTATTTATTAATAGTTATTTACAATATAGAACAGTACACAATTTTATAGTTCAAAAACCCAAACCAGTTCATGGATGTATAAACATAAGCCAAACACTCCACGCTTATCATGTTTAGACTTATTTTAGATATTAAAGCATAATTGCTTTTTTAAAGTATCTAAAGACCATCTTCCAAAAAGAAATCTTAATTTAGATCACACATAAATTGGTTTAATTAGGTTTAATATTGAGCAGTTGGCCTGTGTGTGGGATGGGATGCTTACTTGACTCAGACTTGAAAATAGTGTCCTTCAACCATCTGCAGTTCTCAGACTCAGTAGGACTTATCGATCTTATCTACTGGTTAGATACTTGGCTGCTTGTTGCCCAGCTAAAGTAAATTATTCATACATCCACTACACTATATATAGACTATTAATGGTCACCAGGAAGTTCAAACAAAAAAGCTGCTGACGTGACCCTCCCCGGTGTCAAATTGATTGGCTTGTTTCTATACATTCATACACTCATCTTCATGAGCCGTTTCCCCCACCCTGACTTTGTGCTCAATTTTTGTGCATGTATGCAATGCATTCTTCATTGGGTCTTGGTGATTTAGGGTCGTGTAGTGAATGAATGTTAGTTTTGTTGGGTTGAATGAGCTGCTCTGTTGTGTCCAAGTCCCACACAGTTCTCCTCCAACATGACTGCCTTTTTTTCTGGTGTAGAGAGCAAGACCTTCGAAAGCATGTTGATGAAACCGAATGCTTCGTGCTCCGAATACTGTCAAATTTATTTAGAAACATTTGTTATCCAGATTAATGTGAGATGGTGTGCTGCAAGGTTCAGTGCTCGGTTGGTTCAATGTGTGAAAATCATCCTAAAAATAAATCTAGCGCTAAATCTCATCTTTGCTCAAACAGGTTGACACGTCTAGTTTGCGCTTCCTGACCTCAGAAATTTTCATTTAGATAAGCTGTTATAGAAAAGAAAAAGAAAATCTCCATCCATCCATCCATCCATCCATCCATCATCTGTTTATTTATTTTTTTGTTTTATTCTTTGTTTTATTTGTTTTGCTTTTTTATTAAATTGTTTTTATTTAGTTTGTTTTATTTTGCTTTATTTCATTTACTTTTATTCATTTTATTTTTATTTTATTTTAAATGTTATTTAGTATTATTTGTTTTGCTTTTTCATCTATTTTATTTTTTTATTAATTGTATTTTTGTAGTTTGTTTTGTTTCATTTTGTTTCATTTATTTTATTTTATTAAACTTATTTTATTTTGATTTAAAATTTATTTTTAATAATGTTTTATTTTAATACATTTTATTTGTTTTGCTTTATTCCATTTTTTATGAAATTGTATTTATGTAGTTTGTTTCGTTTTGCTTTATTTCCTTTATTTTGTTTTATTTATCTTGTTTGTTTTGCTTTATTTCATTTATTTTATTTTATTTATCTTGTTTGTTTTGCTTTATTTTATTTTATTTATTTTGTTTGTTTGCTTTATTTTATTTTATTTATTTTGTTTGTTTTGCTTTATTTATTTTGTTTGTTTTGCTTTATTTCATTTATTTTATTTTATTTTATTAGTTTTTTTCCATTTATTTTATTTTTTTGTTTGTTTTGCTTTATTTCATTTATTTTATTTTATTTATCTTGTTTTGCTTTATTTTATTTTATTTATTTTGTTTGTTTGCTTTATTTCATCTATTTTATTTATTTTGTTTGTTTTGCTTTATTTTATTTATTTAGTTTGTTTTGCTTTATTTTATTTATTTTGTTTGTTTGCTTTATTTCATCTATTTTATTTTATTTATTTTGTTTGTTTTGCTTTATTTTATTTATTTATTTTATTTGTTTTGCTTTATTTTATATGTTTTGCTTTATTTCATTTTTTATTTTATTTGTTTTGTTTTGCTTTATTTCATTTTTTATCAAATAATTGTGTTTCTTTTTATTTCTTTGTTTTATTTCTTTGTGTGATTTTATTAGTTTTGCTTTATTTCATTTATTTTATTTTATTTATTTTGGTTGTTTTGCTTTATTTTATTTTTTTTTGTTTGCTTTGCTTTATTTCATTCATTTTATTTATTTAGTTTGTCTTGCTTTACTTCATTTTTTTATTTGTTTTGCTTTGCTTTATTTCATTTTTTATCAAATAAATTTATTTCTTTTTTATTTCTTTATTTATTATTATTTTTTTATTTCATTTTATTTTTAGTTTGCAAAGGAATCCCATGCTCCCCTGTAAAAATATTCTTCAGTATTTTCAATATTTCAATACAACAGTATTTTATTTTAATCTTGTTGTGGCTGCTGTATTTTTTATATAAAAAAAAATTCATACTCATAAAACTGAGGTATTTGGTGTTTTATTTAAAAATAAATGTCGATGTATTTTGCCCATCCTTACACATTACTACACTAAATTTCACAAGCATTCAACATAACTCTTTTCAAAAATAAATGGCTCCTGTTTTGCAGAACGAACACACACACACACACACACACACACACACACACACACTAAAAAGAGTAAATGTTTGTGAAATGTAATTACAAAAGAAATAAAGAGTGGTGCTTTATCGTATATTTTTGCATTAGATGTTCAGCGCTCGCTCATTGTGTAGTGCTGCAATTATCCACTAGAGCTTGAAAACCACTGCAGTTTTAGCAGTAATGCTGGCCATTTAATGGACAGGAATGTTGGGACTCTTTGAAGTGCTCGAGTTTTTTTGTTGTTGTTTTCAAAGCCTCCTTTGTAGCCGGCAACAATTTGGAATGCATGCTTCACAAGCAAACTGCAGAGGCAACAGCTGATGAATAGCGAATCACACTAACTAAGCCTGGCTGATTCTGTCAGAAAGACAGCAGCCCTCCTGAAGGACAAAACACTGGTGATCATGTTCTTCTTAATCATCATGACAGCGTAACTAAGGACGTCATTGAACACACTGTATGGATTTTAGGGTTTTTTCTTAAACAAGGTGAACATAGCGTTTAGATTCAGGTTTAAGTGTGGCATTATGGGTTAGATTAGAGCACACAGAGAATGGCTTTGTGTTCATTCTGTTTATAATAATGACTGATCATTCAAATTTATAGACTTACATTGGGGTTTTTGTATTGGTAGCGAGCCAACATTTAGTAGTTGACATTTGGTTCAGCATTAGTTTAGTTTAAATCAGGGGCGTTGATAGACATAAAGCTCTACTAGGGCTAAGCACCCCTTTAAAAAAAAAAAAAAAAAATCAAGATATATATATATATATATATATCTTTTTGTTTTAATTAATTAATTAATTTTTTTGGAGAGGGTGCTGTGCCCTATGTGTGTGTGTGTGTTTTTTAATATATATGTTAATATATGTTTTAATATATATTCTAAATCAAAAAATATATATTTAAAAATAAATAACAGAGCTATTGTTATTATGCAATTACTATTCTATTATTAGAAATAAATAACAGAAATTAATACTAAATATAACTGGAAAATAATCTCAAGACTATCTATCCATCCATCCATCCATCCATCCATCCATCCATCCATCCATCCATCATCTGTTTATTTATTTTTTGTTTTATTCTTTGTTTTATTTGTTTTGCTTTATTAAATTTTATTTATTAAATTTGTTTTATTTTGCTTTATTTCATTTATTTTAATTCAATTTATTTTATTTTTAGTATTATTTTATTTTAAATTTTATTTAATTTTATATGTTTTGCTTTTTCAACTATTTTATTAAATTGTATTTATGTAGTTTGTTTTGTTTTACTTTGTTTAATTTATTTTATTTTATTAAACTTATTTTATTTTGTTTAAAATTTAAAAAACATTTTTTTAATAATGTTTTATTTTCATTCATTCCTTTTCTTGTCGGCTTAGTCCATTTATTAATCCGGGGTCGCCACAGCAGAATGAACCGCCAACTTATCCAGCAAAAATGTAAAGAAATCTGTGTTTTATAAATTAAAAAAGACAGCAGAAGTCGATGATTCCTTTTCATTATTCAGCTTAACATGTTTACCATTCCAAAACACTATAAATGTTTCTCAAAATAAAATATTTTGTGTTCAAAGGAGAAAAAAAGATTTAGGGCCCTATCATACACCCGGCGCAGTGTGGCGCAAAGCGCGGCGCAATAGTCTTTTGCTAGTTTCAGCTCGGCGCAAGAGTGGTTTTGAGGCGTTGCGCTACGCTGTTTAAATAGCAAATGCATTAGCGCTCATTTGTGCGTCCATAGGCATTCTGGTCTAAAAAGGAAGGCGTTCTGAGGCGGACCGCTGGCGCGTTGCTATTTTGAGAAACTATAATAGATTTTTCATTAGATCAAAACTAACCCGGTCTAAACTCCAGCGCAGAGTTGCGCCTCGCTTACACACTCGCTTAGAGCAATAGGCAAATATCTTTACATATGAAAAAATTTAAATATTACGGATATATATAGGATATAATAAGAATAGATATAGGATATAAATATAAAGGATTAAAATATTACAAAACATATTATTTTCTAGCCTACATAAATATTAAAAATCACTGCTTTTATGTCTTCTTCATCTCGGGAGGCTTTTTCAGTTCATTCATAACAATTTGCTTTTGTAAAATGTCATTATTATTAGCAGTATTATTTATTATATCCATATTTATATTTGTTTAATTAAAACAAGCTTAGATTTGTCCACCTGTCAGGTTTTAGACCATATGAGGCACAGCATGTGTTTTAATATAACTCAGTATTTTGACCAAACTTGGTCATTATTGTTCATTTATTTGTTTGCTGGAAATTAGAACTGAATTTAGAAATAGTTTTGAAACGAATATTTGCGCTTAACAAACGAAATTAATTATTTATAGGCTAATCGATGTCTGTGCGTAAAGGTTTCCCTATCCAAGAGCGAAAGTGAAAGTAGATCCATTATCTCTCATTCTCATGCAGTAGATGCTCTGTTTAACAGTTTTCTGTTAAAAAACTGTTAACTGTTAACTGTTTGCTTGTGAAATGCTCAGTTTTTACCACTTAGACTTACTTTGCGTCCTGTAAATAGCAAATGCGCTCTTGACACAACGCAGCTGACTCTTAAAGGGAATGGGAGATGAGACTCTAATTGGTTTATTCTCAAAACACACCTATAACTCATTAAGAAAATGAACTCAACCCTTTTAGACCATGCGCCACAGTGCAAAGCGGATTTTCCCGTCCTTAAATTAGCAAAAATGCGTTCTGACACGCCCTGAAATCGTTTGCGCTTTGCGCTCTGCGCATGGACCGTCAAAATAGATCCCTCAGTTTTTTACCCAGACATTTAAAAAAGACATTTTAGAGCAGTGATCACAATACCGAGAAACCCTGACCTTTTATTCCAGATTATCACACGATCAGAATCTCATACCGGCTCATGCATTTTTGATACATATTGTAATGAACCTAAATGCTATGATTGGGTTTGATAATGTTCATAAGCATGACTTTGTATGACTGTCGCAAAAAAACAGCAACTTCTGAAATCAATATGTAGGTTTCACACGTTCAGCCTGCATCATGGGAGGTAAAAACTGCAGCTCTTCAGACGTCTGCATGGCATTGTTTTAGATTCACCTTTCTAAGAATCTATTGTTAGACAGTCACACTGAATACTACCCGTGTTTCTTTTTCCTGGTTTTAGATTCATCAGGGTGTATTCATGCAACGGCGCTGTCGATCCGGTATTTTCACTTAATTAAATTGAGTGGCAGTATTAAATCGGCGTAGCATTGATTTAGTTCATAAAACTGAAGGCAGTTTGTGCGAGTGTGGGGGCGGACGTGGGTGGACGTGTGATTTGTACTTACAGACCTGCCATATTGCTAATAAGAATTTACCTTTGTCTTCTTTACAGGGTTTGAAAGCATTTTGGAGGGGCTGTTTGGACCAGGACTCGTAAGAGATCTTACCCTCTTTCAAGGTCAGTGTTGCAGTGGGATGATTACAGTGATTATTACTTTAAGTCTTGGCAGCGTCTACAGTTTCAGTAAAGATTTCAAAACCTGCCATTTATTATTATGATGCATTTGTTGCAGCGCTTATGCCAAAACACCTTATTGGTTTTAGTTTTTCTGTTGAGAATGAAACCAAAAGAAATGAGAGTGTCAGATGCACCCGTCAACCCTCCCGTTTTACCCAGGATTTTCCCATATTTTACAAATCTATCCCGGTATCATCGTCTAAAGGTATTCATTCATTATTCATTCATTCATCCATTCATTTTTTACCGATTTTCCGGGGCTGGATCACGGGTGCAGCAGTCTTAGGAGAGAACCCCAGACTTCCCTCTCCTCAGACACTTCCTCCAGGGGGATCCTGAGGTGTTCCCAGGCCAGCTGAGAAGCATAGTCCCTCCAGCATGTCCTGGGTCCTCCCCGAGGTCTCCTCTTGGTGGGACATGCCTGGAACGCCTCCCTAGGTAGGCGTTAAGGAGGCATCCGAAACAGATGGCCAGTCCACCTCAGCTGACTTCTGTGGATGTGGAGGAGCAGCAGCTCTACTCCGAGCTCCTCACCGTATCTATAAGGGTGCGCCGTGCCACCCTGCGAACACTCTCAGAACTTAAGCCTGGTTTATACTTCTGCGTCAAGTGACCGGCGTAACTCACGGCGCAGGCAACGCCCGTAGCTGTGCATTTATACTTCTGCGCGCTGTCTCTGTTGGTCTGCATTAACACTTCGCTGCTGTTTTGCTTTTCCTGAACACTTCCTGGTTGTACAAGTGACTCAAACTCGCTCATTTTGAGGCAGGAACCGGCGGAAATGCAACAACTTTAACTATGAGGTAAACACAAAACAAAACTTTCCATCCGGAGCTCCTTCACGGGACTCCACACTTGTAAACAATCGCTCACGCCATTCGCGCGGCTCTCTGTCCCGCCCAGACTCGTCAGCGCTACCAAGCCGACCAATTACAGAGCTTGCGCTACGCGTCGTTGCGACGTGTAGTTACAATTTTTGAGAGGTGCACGTCAGCCACGCCGACGGCCACGGCGAAGGGCTATGCGTCAGCGCCGTAGCATACGCCGGCGTTTGACGCAGAAGTATAAATCAGCCTAAGGTAAACAAGCTGTCACTGAGGTGATACCTTTTCGAAAGGTCCATATTAATACCTCAAGGGTACATATTAGTACCTAAAAAGTACAAAAGTGTTCCTCTTAAAATTTTTAGGTACTAATTATATAAATTGAAGGTACAAATATGGAACCTTCAAGTGCAAATGAGTACCTTTTGAAAAGGTACCACACCAGTGACAGCTTTGCCTTTCAGCTGAGCTCCTTCTTTACCACAACGGACCGGTTGTCAGTTTCTGTGCCTGACGATAGGGTTGTCATGGTCCTAACATTTCCACAATGCACCCATTCCACAATGCACTGCACCTTACAGCTCCCCTGGTAGGGAGTGGGCCTGCAGGATGGTCCCATATTGCTCCTTTGAGCTAAGCCTGGCCGGGTTCCATGGGGAAAAAAACCTGGCCACCAGGTACTCTCATATGAGCCCCAACCCCAGACCTGGCTCCAGGGTGGGTCCCCGGCTGCGCCATACCGGGTGACATCTCGGTCCTCGATGTTATTGTACTCATAAGTGGTTTTTGAACCGCACCTGTCTCCTATAACCTTTTTTTCCTTGGGAGACCTTACCAGGGGCATTAGCTCTTAGGATCACTCAGGCAGTCAAACCCCCCCCACCACAATAAGGTTGTGGTTCATGGAGGACTCTGAAGGTATTTCCCCCGTATTTTTAATTTTTCTATGAAGGGTGGCATTAAAAAGGCAATTTCCCCATATGCAACCCATACCACCAAACCACCAGGGGACGCCCCTTGCCCTTAAATGTGAATCTGTTCTGTGCTTTCATTTTATTTAGGCATGAAAACATTTTGAAATAAATATAAAAATGGCTTTGATTCCCTTCCTTTCCATTACAGGCACCGTCGCCCCTCCTATCCTCAAAACAGTCAGTTCATGTAGCGGTGCGTGACTGTCAGACGCGCTCCATAGTAATAAATAGACGCTGCTTCCCATACAAATTCTGTACACGTGATTTGAAGCAGAGCAAAAGTGGATTTCGTTGCATTTGAACAAACATACAAATACTACTACTACTACTACTAATAATAATAATAATAATAATAACAACAATAATAATAATGGCGAGGCAGTGGCGTAGTAGGTAGTGCTGTCGCCTCACAGCAAGAAGGTCGCTGGGTCGAACCTCGGCTCAGTTGGCGTTTCTGTGTGGAGTTTGCATGTTCTCTCTGCCTTCGCGTGGGTTTCCTCCGGGTGCTCCGGTTTCCCCCACAGTCCAAAGACATGCGGTACAGGTGAATTGGGTAGGCTAAATTGTCCGTAGTGTATGACAGTGTGTGTGTGAATGTGTGTGTGGATGTTTCCCAGAGATGGGTTGCGGCTGGAAGGGCATCCGCTGCGTAAAAACTTGCTGGATAAGTTGGCGGTTCATTCCGCTGTGGCGACCTCGGATTAATAAAGGGACTAAGCCGACAAGAAAATGAATGAATGAATAATAATAATAGTAGGTGACGTGGTGACGCAGTAGGTTGTGCTGTCTCCTTACACCAAGAATATCGCTGGTTCGAGCCTCGGCTGGTTGTGTGTGGAGTTTGCATGTTCTCCCTGTGTTAACACGGGTTTCCCCCAGTCCAAAGACATGCGGTACAGGTGAATTGGGTTGGCTAAATTGTCCATAGTGTATGAGTGTGAATGAATGTTTTCCAGAGATGGGTTGCAGCTAGAAGGGCATCCGCTGCTTAAAACATATGCTGGATAACTTGGCGGTTTATTCCACTGTGGTTACCCCAGATTAATAAAGGGACTAAGCTGAAAAGAAAATTAATGAATGAATGAATAATCATAATAATAAAAACAACAACAACAATAACATCTAAACATGTTGATCTTGGTGGGTTATTTTTAAACGCAACAAATTTTATCTTAAATGAGCATAAAAAGTTAGGAAAGTAATCGAATGCTTTGATTGGTTTTTGGGAGCGACTGTCTTACCAGCCACAGCTGAAACCTACCCGCATTTGGCAGGTGTTAATGTCAAGCCCTGGTGTTAGAACATGTATAAAATTACATTGAAGGATGCTTGAATATCTCAGTCAATATTTAATGTTAATAACAGAACATGTTTGTGTCAAATATTTAACTTTAACTTAAAGTTAAATTTAATTTAGGTGTGAAAACCTAAAAACGTGTAATTTGTGTCAAAGGTTTGTGCAGTGCTATATAGACAAAGAATTTGACTGTGCTTTTATTATCGGAGTGATTATAAACTAATTCTAGCTTTAAATAAACTCATACATCATGGTTTGTTTTGTCCACTTAAGCAAAATTTCTAAATTCAGGAGGTGAAGGCCAGGTCATGTGATAGCCAAACAACATCTTAGTTGTGCACATTTAATGCTAAACGACTGAAACCTTCTTACTGCACCTTTTAAATAAACCCTTAAAGTCATTTTTATCAATTAAAATGACTAAAAACATTGTTGAAATTTGCATAAATTAAAATAAAAGTTGAAACCCGATTAACTTACTAAAATAAGCTAAAGTAACATCATGCTGTTATGACTTTTTGATCATATTTTTTTCTACACTTCACTCGCTCTACATTTCTGTTGAAAAGCATCGTCTTTTGTTCTGGTGTACCTCAGGGCTCTATTTTAAGACCCTAATTATTTGACAAAATTAAGCCCAGCTCATGTAGTTGCCAAACAACATTTCAGTTTTGCACATCTAATGCTAAACAGCGGAAACCTTCCTACTGCACCTTTTAAATAAACTGGGCATCAATTAAAATGACAAAAGACAACAGGTTATAATTTGCCTTAAAAAAAAGCTAAAACCTGATTAACTTAATAAAATAAGTCTAAGTAACATGATAACATATGTCTTCATGACTTTTTGATCATGATTTATCATTTATTAATTTTTTTCGGCTTAGTCCACTTATTAATTAGGGGTTGCCACATCGAAACGAACCGCCAACTTATCCAACAGCAGTGGATGCCCTTTAAGCCGCAACCCAACACTGAGAATCATTATTTATCATCATATTAAATTTCTTTGTTGAAAAACTGCTTCTTTTGTTCTGGTGTACCTCAGGGCTCTATTTTAAAACCCTAATTATGTGACAAAATAAAGTGCAGAAGTCTAATTGCTCATTAGGAGATCAATATTTTTAAACTGTTCACATTGTCTCTCTGAAGTTATGAAGGTTTGTTCACTCAAAATAGACATTCAGGAGGTGAAGCCCAGCTCATGTACTTGCCAAACAACATCTCAGTTGTGCACATTTAATGCTAAATGACTGAAACCTTCCTACTGCACCATTTAAATAAACCCTTGAAAACATTTGCATCAATTAAAATGACTAAAATATCAAGTTTTTATTTTCATAAAATAGAAAAAAAAACTGATTAACTTACTAAAATTAGTTAAAGTAACATCATAAGACATGTTGTCGTGACTTTTTGATCATTACTTATCATTATACAAAATTTCTTTGTTAAAAAGCAGCGTCTTTTGTTCTGGTGTACCTCAGGGATCTATTTTAAGACCCTAATTATTTGACAAAATTAAGTGCAGAAGTCTAATTGCACTTATCTGATCATTTTTTATTTAAAAAAATCTGTTCAAATGATCTCTCTCTGAAGTTGTTCATGACTAAAAACATCAAGTTATAATTTACATCAATTAAAAAAAAGTTGAAACATGATTAACTTACTAAAATAAGTCAAAGTAACATCATACCATATGTCCTTATGACAATTTGATCATGATTTATCATTCATTTTCTTTTTGCCTTAGTCCCTTTATTAATTAGGGGCTGCCACAGTGGAATGAACTGCCAACTTATCCAACATATGTTTTACGCAGTGGATGCCCTTCCAGCCGCAACCAACACTGAGAATCATCATTTATCTTTATATTAAATTTCTTTGTTGAAAAACTGCTTCTTTTGTTCTGGTGTACCTCAGGGCTCTATTTTAAGACCCTAATTATGTGACAAAATAAAGTGCAGAAGTCTAATTGCTCATTAGAAGATCAATATTTTTCAACTGTTCAAATTGTCTCTCTGAATTTATGAAGGTTTGTTCACTCAAAATAGACATTCAGGAGGTGAAGCCCAGCTCATGTACTTGCCAAACAACATCTTAGTTATGCGCATCTAATGCTAAATGGCTGAAACCTTCCTACTGCACCTTTTAAATAAACCCTTGAAGTCATTTGCATCAATTAAAATGACTAAAAACATCAAGTTCAAATTTGCATAAATTAGAAAAAACCTGATTAACTTACCTAAATAAGTTAAAGTAACATCATAACACATGTTGTCATGACATTTAAATCATTACTTATCATTAAACTAAATTTCTTTGTTGAAAAGCAGCATCTTTTGTTCTGGTGTACCTCAGGGCTCTATTTTAAGACCCTAATAATTTGACAAAATTAGGTGCAGAAGTCTAATTGCACTTATCTGATCATTTTTTATTTAAAAAAAATCTGTTCAAATGATCTCTCTCTGAAGTTGTGCATGACTGTTCACTCAAAATAGACATTCAGGAGGTGAAGCCTAGATCATGTAGTTGCCAAACAACATTTCAGTTATGCACATCTAATGCTAAACAGCTGAAACCTTCCTACTGCACCTTTTAAATAAACTGTGCATCAATTAAAATGACTAAAAACATCAAGTTATAATTTGCATCAATTAAAAAAACTGTAAAACCTGATTACAAAATAAAGTGCAGAAGTCTAATTGCTCTTTAGAAGATCAATATTTTTTAACTGTTCACATTGTCTCTCTGAATTTATGAAGGTTTGTTCACTCAAAATAGACATTCAGGAGGTGAAGCCCAGGCACGTACTTGCCAAACAACATCTCAGTTGTGCGCGTCTAATGCTAAATGACTGAAACCTTCCTACTGCACCTTTTAAATAAACTCTTGAGGTCATTTGCATCAATCAAAATGACTAAAATATCAATTTTTATTTGCATAAATTAGAAAAAAAAACCTGATTGACTTACTAAAATAAGTTAAAGTAACATCATAACACATATTGTGACTTTTTGATAATTACACTAAATTTCTTTGTTGAAAAGCAGCATGTTTTGTTCTGGTGTACCTCAGGGCTCTATTTTAAGACCCTAATAATTTGACAAAATTAAGTGCAGAAGTCTAAATGCACTTATCAAATCTTTTTTTTGTTGTTGTTTAAAAAATAGTTTACAGTAAATGATCTCTCTCTGAAGTTGTGCATGACTGTTCACTCAAAATAGACATTCAGCAGTAGGGTTGTAACAATATACCGGTATGACGGTCTACCACGATTTGAACATGCACGATTATCATACCATGAACAATTGCATATCAACGGTTTTAACCCTTAAAGACCGAGACAGCCGCCCGCGGCTAAAAATAAGTATTGCTCTTAAATGTTTAATAACTTTTGATCCGCTGATCCGATTCATACAATTCAAAGATTGGCATAAAGAAGAGAATCTCAGCTTTCCAGTGCTGTATCAACTAACATTCGCGGACTTTCAGAGGCTCCGGAATCATTGCGGTTACGTCATCAAAATTTGACAATGCTGATTTGACAAAGAAACGCTCGTCACTGTGTCTCCGGACAAACCAGACATGATACATTGATGCATTGTCCCTCCTCCATGCCCAGATTGGTTCAAACTCGCTATATCACAACCAATAAGCATAGGTTTCGCTTTTGTTTGTGGACCAACAATGAGCTTTTTGAACAACACGGAATGAGAGATAGGCTGTACATTTATGCGCGGCTAAATAAAACGCAAAAAAAAAGTTTTGCATGAAATAATTCTCATACTAAGTACTTTTGCATGCACAGCAGCACAGAAACATGACAAAACAGTGACACAGCAAAGACGAACTGCTGCTCTTGCTGTTTTCAAAAGACGCAAATGAAGGTGCAGCTGTTTGTCTGCATTGCAGACAACCATATCCAAATCCATATCCACAGACAACCATATCCATGCTGGCACATAAAACCTAAGGATGTTCCATATTGAATCTAGTTTCGTTATGTAACTATTTATAGTATAGTAAATATTTATATCTATTTTTTTACTGAGGATTTGCACCATGTTTATTTGGACTTTATTTGGACTTTGACACATTATTTATTATTTTCTTATTTTTATTTGTTCATTGTAAGTGGTGTTGTTTATAGTAACTGAAAATATATTATTTGGAAAAAGTCAAATTTGCTTCACTGTTCTATTATTTTGTAACATTTGTAACATACCGTATACCGCGAAACCGTCAAACCGTGGTATTGTTTTAGACGATTATCATACCGTAAAAAATTCATACCGTTACAACCCTATTCAGCAGGTGAAGCCCAGCTCATGTACTTGCTAAAACAACATTTCAGTTTTGCACATTTAATGCTAAATGTCTGAAACCTTCCTACTGCACCTTTTAAATAATCTGTGCATCAATTAAAATGACTAAAACGTAAGGTTATAATTTGCATAAATTAAAAAAAAAAGTTGAAACCTGATTAACTCAGATTTGTTGTCATGACTTTTTGATCATTTTTTTTTGCACTCGCACTAAATTGCTTTGTTAAAAAACGGCTTATTTTGTTCTGTGTACTTAAGGGCTCTATTTTAAGCCTTTTTATAAATTCACTAAATGCAACACACCTAATTGCATATTAGCAGGTCAACCATGAAGCTGGAAAATAAGTTCAAATCTTTTTGTTTCTGATGGTATGCATAATTATTTGTTCAAAATAAACATTCACGAGTCGAAGCCAAACTTAATTAACTAAACAACATTCTATTTTTAAGCCTTTGATTCATACAGTGTATGCGTGTTATTGCACATTAACAGGTTACCAGAAAATGTCTAAACTGGGTGTTTCTGTAGGTTTGCATAATTAATTGTTCACTAAAAAGAAGCACGCATGAGCCTAAATAATCAGATTCAATTAAATTCAAACTCTTTCACAAGGACGAGCATGAAATATAAGCCGTACATTGCTTATGCGCTTTGCTCTTTTTTTGCAGCACTTGAAGTGCAAATGAAAACTTCACACAGTGAACAGAACTGTTCTGCCAGGGAAAAAGTAAATAAAATAAAAGTTGAAACCTGATTAACTCACTAAAATAAGTCAAAGTAACATAATAACACTTTGTCCTGGCTTCTTTTGTTTTGGTGTACCTCAGGGCTCTATTTTAAAATCCAAATGTTTAGACAAAATAAAGCGCAGAAGTCTAATTGCTCATTAGCATCCTAACACGTGTTGTCCTGACTTTGATCATTATACTAAATTTCTTAGTTGAAAAACAGCTTCTTTTTTTCTGGTGTACCTCAGGGCTCTATTTTAAGCCCTTTTGTAAATTCACTAAATGCAATACATCTAATTACATATTAAGCCAGAAAAAATGTTCAAATCTTTTCGTTTCAAATGGTATGCATAATTATTTGTTCAAAAAAAACATTTACGAGTCAAAGCCAAACTTAATTAACTAAGGAACGTTCTATTTCAATTAAATTCACTTGATGTCTGTTTCTCTAGCGCTTTACAATGTAGATTGTGTCAAAGCAGCTGAACACAGAAGTTCAAGTAAACTGAAACTGTCAGTCTAGTTTTCAGAGTTCAGTTTAGTTCAGTTCAGTGTGGTTTAATTTTCACTGTTGAAAATGAAAGTCCAAACACTGAAGAGCAAATCCATCAATGCACAGCTCCACAAGTCCCAAACCAAGCAAACCCATGGCGAGGAACAAACTTCACCAATTAAACAAAGTGAAGGGAATAAAACCTTTAGAGAAACCAGGCTCAGTTGGAAATGACCATTTCTCCTCTGGCTAAACTTCTTGTGCAGAGCTGCAGACTAGGCGGCTTATTTGAAGCTCTTGATTCATTCTTTAAATACAGTATAATTACACATTAACAAACCTGAGTGTTTCTATAGGTTTGCGTAATTTATTATTCACTAAAAAGAAGCACGCATGATCCTAAATAATCAGATTCAATTAAATTTAAACACTTTCACTAGGGTGAGCATATAGTATAAACCTTACATTGCCAATGTGTTTTGCTCTTTTTTTTTTTCTTTTTTTTTTTGCAGCACTTGAAGTGCAAATGAAAACTTCACACAATGGACAGAACTGTTCTGCAAGGGAAAAAGTAAATAAAATAAAACATGAAACCTGATTAACTCACTAAAATAAGTCAAAGTAACATAATAACACATGTTGCATGTTGTCCCGACTTTGATTATTTTTATTTTTATTTTTTGCACTTACTCTAAATTTCTTTGTTGAAAAACTGCTTCTTTTGTTTTGGTGTACCTCAGGGCTCTATTTTAAGCCCTTTTGCTTAAAATAATTCATTTCATTCTTTAAATACAGTATAATTACACATTAACAAACCTGAGTGTTTCTATAGATTTGCATAATTTATTATTCACTAAAAAGAAGCACGCATGAACCTAAATAATTAGATTCAATTAAATTTAAACACTTCCACAAGGGCGAGCATGAAATATAAGCCTTAAATTGCGAATGTGTTTTGCTCTTTTTTTCTTCTTTTTTTTGCAGCACTTGAAGTGCAAATGAAAACTTCACACAATTAACAGAACTGTTCTGGAAGGGAAAAGTAAATAAAATAAAAGTTGAAACCTGATTAACTCACTAAAATAAGTCAAAGTAACATAATAACACATGTTGCACATGTTGTCCCGACTTTGATTATTTTTTTTTTGCACTTACTCTAAATTTCTTTGTTGAAAAACTGCGTCTTTTGTTTTGGTGTACCTCAGGGCTCTATTTTAAAACCCTAATTTTTTGACAGAATAAATTGCAGAAGTCTAATTGCTAATTAGCATCCTAACACGTGTTGTCCTGACTTTGATCATTATGTTAAATTTCTATGTTAAAAAAACTGCTTCTTTTGTTTTGGTGTACCTCAGGGCTCTATTTTAAGCCCTTTTTCATTCTTTAAGTACAGTATAATTACACATTAACAAACCTGGGTGTTTCTATAGATTTGCATAATTTATTATTCACTAAAAAGAAGCACGCATGAACCTAAATAATCAGATTCAATTAAATTTAAACACTTTCACAAGGGCGAGCATGAAATATAAACCTTACATTGCCAATGTGTTTTGCTCTTTTTTATTTTTTGCAGCACTTGAAGTGCAAATGAAAACTTCACACAGTGAACAGATCTGTTCTGGAAGGGAAAAAGGTCATGTGTTTTTACTTGTGTTGGCAATTATTTAGTCAGAGAAATGCTTCTCGTAAGAAGCGTAGCCTAAAATTCACACAGCCGCAAAATAAATGGCCTTTTGCAAGTGTGAACACTCTTCCAAAGTTAAGTGAATATTAATAGATGTCCATTGATAATTCATGGGTTAAAGATGAAAAGCTGAATCCAGCTTTAAATTTTGCTTTTGAAGCAGATCCCAAAATGCGATCTTTGACCCACATTCATTTCTGTTAATCTTTCGGCTGTAGTAATTTCCTAGATCAGTAGCTGTTAGTTCTGGCTTTTGGTTTTCTTTAATAACGCGTGACGGTTTGATTGCTTATGTCAGATGTCACAACATTTCTTTTTTAGTCATCCTTATTCCATCTCTTAATAGCCTTGTTCTCAATTCTCGTTTCTTAATTATAAAATAAATGAACACATCCGTGCATCACATCTGCTTTCATTTACCTGTCACGCAGATGAAGTCGTATAATGGCAGATTTTCTCCTCTTTGGTTATTTCTTTTCTTTCAGTCACTCGGTCAAGAGACGGCAACTCCTAAAAATAAACAGAATGTACTTGTCATATGATTGTTAGCTAGCGGCTATAATCAGACACAGAGCTGAACATGTAATCCGTCAAAGATCATAACAAAGAAGAATATTTAAAGAGGTCACATATGGGGTCAGCTTTATCGCTTAAATTCTCCCCCAAGGACCACTTAGGGTCGTCAAGGTTTTCTTACACCAAAAACCATTGTAGTATAGTTACTCATGACCATTCTCCATCCCCCTCTTTCAAACCTTCAGAATTAAATGGGTCATTTTTTTTTCTGTGTCTGTGCTTTTGCACATGATTCCTGTCCATGATTTGTTCAGCACGGTCTTAAAACCTTTCTGAGAGAACTAAATCATGTGATTGATTGAATTCTTAGTTTTTTAATTTGTTGAAAGCACAATAATACGCAGTTATATTGGTGGTTCTCTAAAAGTAAAAACATAAAAACCACATTAAAATAATGCTAAATAAATAGTGAGGGAAAACACAAATATATTTTGGTTTATAATATTATTTGGTGGAACAACTCTGATTTGTCGAAATAACACATATTACATGATTTTAGACATTTACATACACTCATTGCAGGAATTTTACTTAATGTGTTAAAAAAAATATATATATATATATATACACATATGTATGGATGGATGTATATATATATACATATATATATATATATATATACATATATATATATATATATATATATATATATATATATATATATATATATATATATATACATCCATCCATACATATGTGTATATATATATATATATTTTTTTTTTTAACACATTAAGTGTATATATATATGTATATATATATATATATATATATATATATATATATATATATGTTTTAAGACCTTCTTTTAATTCTCAACATACACAGCACATCAGTCTGATTACACATTAGTGGATCAACCATAAAGCTAGAAAATGTTCAAACCGTCTGTTTTAAGTCATACATAAAGCTTAACTCGGAAAAATAAATCATGAATCATTCAATTTAGTTCAATTGTAAACCCTTTGTTTGCATCAAGCCTGTTATACAAACCGTACATTACTAATGCAGTTCAGTCTATTAATAAAAACTACAATAGTTACTCATGCAAAACACAAATATTATCATTATTATTAATAACTGGCTGATATGTTTGCTGTCATGTTTATTTACTGCTTGATAGCTACTTAACTAACACCAGTTGTTTTGCTCTTGCAGATTGCGAGCCTGAGGGTGTGTCAGATTGGTCGTTTAATGAAAATTGTCTCTTTTGCTGCTTAAGACGTGAAAAAGTGAAGGTAATTAATCTCGCTCTTGTTTTTTTTCTTATCCATCTTAATTTCCACAAACAATGCATTAGCAATTGCACATTTCACCTCGAGTCATGCTATGTTTATAACCATGCCGCGCTTTAAATGCACGTATATGTAGTAGCTGGGTCATTTGCTCAGAGAAAACAGAGTAGACGACGCTCATTAATGCACGGAATGTTCATCAGTCAAATGACAGGTAATTATTATTATAGCGCTTTGGTAATCTTTAGATGTGACAGACGAATCGCAAATTAACTGCAATGCTGGGAATCATCCGCCCTGGGGACTTTCTCTACAACAAACCTCAAACGATTCAGCATATTTTGCCTTCTTTGAAATTGAAATGTGCAGCTTTTGTGTTAAAATGTGCAGTTTTTTTTTTTTTTAAGCTACAAAACAAATCTGACAGGTACTTTCATACAACATGGCTATATTTCACTGAACATACTGCAAGTAAAATCTAGGTGCTCACTAGAAACTTTTGTCGAGACTAATTTCGATGTCAAGACAAAGTTTGAAGCCTGACCTAAAAGTTAAAATAAGTTTTAAAGGCTTGGCATATGAATAAGTATTAGTTTTAAAGCCTGCAATTGAAGATTTGAAGGTCAGTGCTGTCTATCAGACAGAGTAATCTTCTTTTTTTCTCTCCCTCCAGGAAAATTTGGTTGGTCTAAACAACCAAGTGTTATCAGAAGCGGACGGCTTCAATCAAGAGCAGTCCAATATTAACAAACTTGAGAAGCAAGCAGAGGATTTCCTCAATGTTGTCTTCTATAGAAAGGGTAAGATCATCTTTTTGGACTTTATGGGCCCTATCATACACCCGGCGCAGTGTGGCGCAAGGCGTGACACAGTAGTCTTTTGGTAGTTTCAGCTTGGCGCAAGAGTGGTTTTGAGTCGTTGCGCTACGCTGTTTAAATAGCAAATGCATTAGCGCTCATTTGTGCCCCCATAGGCGTTGTGGTCTAAAAAGGAGTTTTAAAAGGCGTTCTGAGTCGGACCGCTGGCGCGTTGCTATTTTGAGAATCTAAAATAGATTTTTCATTAGACCAAAACAAACCCGGTCTAAACTCCGGCGCCTCGCTTACACACTGCTTAATACGCACAAGAGAGCAATAGGCAAATATCTTTACATATGAAAAAATTTAAATATAAAAGATAGATATAGAATATAATAAGAATAGATATAGGATATAAATATAAAGGATTCAAATATTACAAAATATATTTTCTAGCCTATATAAATATGAAAAATCACTGCTTTTATGTCTTCTTCATCTCAGGAGGCTTTTTCAGTTCATTCATAACAATTTGCTTTTGTATAATGTTATTATTATTAGCAGTATTATTTATTATATCCATATTTATATTTGTTTTATTAAAAACAAGCTCAGATTTGCCCACCTGTCAGGTTTCAGACCATATGGGGCATGGCAGGTGTATTTGGAAATAACTCAGTATTTTGACCACACTTAGTCATTATTGTTCATTTATTCGTTTGCTGGAAATTAGAACTGAATTTAGAAATAGTTTTGAAACGAATCTTTGCGCTTAACAAACGAAATTAATTATTTATAGGCTAATCAATGTCTGTGCGTAAAGGTTTCAGTATCCAAGAGCGAAAGTGAAAGTAGATCCATTATCTCTCATTCTCATGCAGTAGATGCTCTGTTTAACAGTTTTCTGTTAAAAAACTGTAAACTGTGAACTGTTTGCTTGTGAAATGCTCATTTTTTCCACTTAGACTTACTTTGCGTCCTGTAAATAGCGAATGCGCTCTTGGCGCGACGCAGCTGGGTCTTAAAGGTAATGGGAGATGAGACTCTAATTGGTTTATTCTCAAAACACAACTATAACTCGTTAAGAAAATAAACTCAACCCTTTTAGACCATGCGCTACAGCGCAAGGCAGATTTCCCGTCCTTAAATTAGCAAAAACGCGTCCTGACACGCCCTGAAAGCGTTTGCGCTCTGCGCATGGACCGTCAAAATAGAGCCCTAAAAGTGCATTACAAATAGGGCTGCAACAACTAATCTATTAAATCGATCAAAATCGATTATTAAAAGCACTGGCAACGAATTTTTATAATCGATTCACTGTGTTGCGCAATGCGGGGATGCTTGATTATTAAACAACTTTAGTGCAGCAGGGAGCGGAGTGAACACACTCTGCCTCTCCTGCGCACTGATGTTAGCATAGTTTGGCGCCTCGGACAGGACTGAGTGTGGAGGTAACGTTAGAGGAAATATACAGGTCCTTCTCAAAAAATGAGCATATTGTGATAAAGTTCATTATTTTCTGTAATGTACTGATGAACATTAGACTTTCATATATTTTAGATTCATTACACACAACTGAAATAGTTCAAGCCTTTTATTGTTTTAATATTGATGATTTTGGCATACAGCTCATGAAAACCCAAGATTCCTACCTCAAAAAATTTGCACATTTCAGCCGACCAATAAAAGAAAAGTGTTTTAATACGAAAAAAAGTCAACCTTCAAATAATTATGTTCAGTTATGCACTCAATACTTGGTCGGGAATCCTTTTGACTGCTTCAATGCGGCGTGGCATGGAAGCAATCAGCCTGTGGCACTGCTGAGGTGTTATGGAGGCCCGGGATGCTTCCATAGCGGCCTTAAGCTCATCCTCAGTGTTGGGTCAATATCCCACAGATTCCCTATGAGGTTCAGGTCAGGAGAGTTGGCAGGCCAATTGAACACAGTAATACTATAATTAGTAAATCATTTACAGTGGTTTTGGCACTGTGAGCAGGTGCCAGGTCGTGCTGAAAAATGAAATCTTCATCTCCTTAAAGCTTTTCGGCAGATGGAAGCGTGAAGTGTATCCCCTGATAGCTAGAAAATATATCTTGAAAAATATCTAGTAAAATATAATGTGCTGTCATCATAGCAAAGATAAAGATAAAAGAAATCAGTTATTAGAAAAGAGTTATTAAATATGTTATGTTTAAACTGCGCTTTAAGCATCTTCACTGTATTTTTTATTTTATTATTGATAAATAATAACAGTCGGCAGCAGCAGGAGTATCGCACGCTGTCACTTTAAGAATAGTGCGGCTTTGATATGGTTTCTCTTTCTCGTGTCTTTTGATTCTCAACTTGTTTGTTTATTACACAATTGAGGGTTAATATAAATAATCACTAAACACCGCGCTCTGACACAAATGTGCCTGTGTTTGACCATTACAGCGCTCGCATTAAGATGGCGTTAGATGTGTGTGTTCTCTGCTGTCCGAGGCTACACACACAACAGCACGTGCTCTTTCGTGCTTTTAAAAACATTAAGGATGCGCATCCCGTGCTGCAAAAGCTACATTACAGCACATGCTTTTAGTCATTTTCACGTGGAACTGAGCTTTGCAGAGCAACACGTGTACAACTGGAAAGGGGGCGGTATGCGATGGCTTAATTGTTTATCTCGATTAATGGTTTTTCATAATCGTTAAAAGCCAAAATCGAAATCAGATTTTCGATTAGTTGCACAGCCCTACTACGGTGTAATGTTTTAGCTGTGTATTTAAATATGTTGCGTCCTTTGTTTACATTCTCTTGCTTGTGTATGCGCTGGTGATAATTCTCTGTAAACCAATAGCATTCAGCTGCCTTTTGGTGCCATTTTGTCATGCTAGGTACCCTTTGCGAAGGGTACGGTTAGCTTTTATGGACGTTTCCACCGTCAAAATGTACCTAACGAACTGTACCGTGCTATACCACTCCTTGGAAATAGCCAAATAGATTACCAAACAGCAATCCTCCACAATTAACTCAACCGCTAAAATGCCAAAACCTTCTCTGCTGCAGCTTTAAATAAACAGTTTAGTTTATGAAACATGTTTTACACCCTTTATTCTTGTCCACTCAAACTAAATTTTGGTTAAAACAAACGCAGTTTTTGTTCTGGTGTACCTCAGGGCTCTATTTTAAGCCCTTAATAATTTCGAAATTCCCAATGTTTGATGTTCTAGTCTAACTCCTCATTAGCCGGTCAATCATATAATCAAGTAATCAGTTTAACCTGTGCGTTCGTGAAGGTATAAATAATAGTGTTCAAAGGAACGCTTTGTTAGCATAAATCATCAAATTCAATCACACTTCAACACATTTCTCCAATGAATAAGCCTGGAATTTAAAGGTTAAACATTGCCATTGCTTACATTGCTGGCAGCCTGTGTTTGATGCTTTTATTTGTTTTACTCTAAAGGAAACCGTCTTTCTTTTTTTGAAGTCTGCGACTCTTTACTGCCCTGTAGGAAATGTTTTCACAGGCTTGTCTGCCAAATCCAGAGGCTTTGATTTTAACAATGGGAGTAACCAAGTGGATTGTGAAACCTGTATTACGCAATAACACAGCGTTGTAAGATTTAAAATGTATAATATGGGGACATTTATGCAAGAGGTACTTCTAGTGAAATATTAACTTGTATTGCATCCATGTTCACCTGGCAGTTCAGGAATAATTTAGCAAAATACATAATTAGGGATGTATGTGGAGCGACAGACTCCTGCTTTCTAGACGCACCTACTGGTTGAAAGAATGCTGCGAGCGCCCTACACTGAGAAAAAAAAATACAAATGAAAAATACCAAACTATTGTGTAATATAGTTGATCAAAAGCCTTTCAGACAGCGGTTCAGCAGCCTTTAAATACATTTCTTTAATGTAAAAGGGAAATACGTAGCTATTATGTAACTTAGATTAACATTAGACAAATACTAATTTATTTATTCATTTATATATAGTTTTTTTATTTATTTAATTTATTTTAATTTAATTTTATTTATTCATTATTTTTATTTATTTATTTATTTATTTTTATTAATTAATTAATTAATTTTTAATTCATTTATTTAAATTTTATATTTTCATTTATTTTTAATTTATTTATTTTAATTAAATTTATTTATTTTAATAAATTTTTTATTTATTTAATTTACTTATTTTAAATTAATTAATTTAAATGTTATATTTTCATTTATTTTTAATGAATCTAATTTAATTAAATTTATTTGTTTTAATAAATGTTTTATTCATTTACATTTAATTAATTCATTTTAAATTAATTTATTTAAGTTTTATATTTTCATTTATTTTTAATTTGTTTATTTTAATTTAATTAATTTTTTTCTTTTATTTATTTTTTAATTTATTTATTGTAATTTATTTTGTTTATTAAAAAATTATCAATACATTTTTATTGTTTTACATTTTATTTATTTCAAATTTATTTGATTAATTTTTTATTAATATTTATTTTCAGTGTAAAATTATTACTTATGTTTAAATGCCAAAACTTTTTCACATATATTTAAGTCCAAAGAGAATTGGACTATTGTTTTTTTTTTTATTATTATTTTGTGTCGTATTATTTGGTTACTGAGCATTAATAAATAACACTCATGTAACACTCATGAATGCATAATAATTGTGATAACCGTGATTATTCCTCAGACTATAAATCGCACAACCAAAATCTATAATCGCTGCACCCCGATACATAATATGTTTCTTCTAATGTGTGTGTTTTTAGTATGACCCTAAAATAGATCTTCCTACAGTGCTTCCCACAGGTAGCCGGATTGAAACACACCATTTACCCACATCACAGTAACTATATGCGACAAACTAATCTCAGCAATAATTTTATTTATCATACACTGTTATATACTGTTTCGTTTCAATATTGCAATTGTGATTTTCGAAAGTATTACATCACTTCGTAAACGTTTATTATTAGCATTCGTTGGGTCTCCCCTTACTGTTTGATATAGTGATTGGACCCGTAAGCCGATTCGCACGACGTCACCTTTAACAAGTGGATATTGGTACAATAGTAAACTTTTTCTACAAATAATTAAGAGAATAAAGACATACGTTGACAACATAAAAATCCATCAAAACAGAGTTAGTACATCTTGTCAGCTTCAAATGTCTATCAGAATGATCTACCACATTGAATAAGGATGAAAAAACAGTCGTAGCACATATTGTCAGCTTCAAATGTCTATCGAAATTAACTACTACTCTATTGAAAAATGCAGAAAAAAACGTAGCAGCTTTAACCCTAGTATGGTGTTCCGGTCTGTGAGACCCGTTTTCAGTTTTTTTCAAAAGAAAAATTACCCAATTAATTATTTTTTCAACCTGAAATTCACTGGCTTTGGCTTATTTTCTGTGAAGAACATAAATCCGAACAAATTTTCCCCTCACACATTTACATTACATACAAGGTGTTTGGGTCCACTAGACCCAGGTCTAATAAAAGTCTTGAAAGTGTAGGTCCAGTGTTCCTACATTTTGTCCTCCTTTCTGGTGCTGCTGTTTTCTTCTCCTCCCCTCAATCGGCAACCTCCTGCTCTCCCTCAGGAAGCCAATACGGAAGTAACTAAAACTGCAATTCATCCGAGATTCCGCTAGTCCTGGCCGCTCCTGGCTCCAAAACAGAGCAAATTTCAATTGAGCCCACTGTTAGAATGGCCAACTTTACAGCAGAAAAAAAGGTGTTTACAGCCTGGTACAAAAAAAGATTTTGGTTAATACAGCTAATATTACCCTTCATGACAACTGTGAGGGGGTGAATTTTTTTATAACTCATCCGTTTTCTTTATATTAAGTTATATTAAGTTTGCATAATTAAGGGCGTGGCCACTTGAGTGACAGCTAGGTCTCGTTGGTCGCCGTCACGTCACCTCAGCTGAATCCAGCAGATTAGCCACTGAACTCGACATATTTATCATATTTCTGTGTTGTTTTTTGTGGCTTTACACAGTCAACTGCCTTTTGGACTTGTTTCCTACAATTATTAGATGGCATGGCATGCTGTGGGAACTTAATTGTGCTCACAAACCATTCACGTGGCCTCTGTTTCGCATGTGAGTAAAGATATATACTTATATACCATCTCTATACATGTATCTGTTTTATTTAAGATCATTTATCGTTTATATATATATTTAGAGCTGTAATGCACTCCAGAATCTGATGAATTGATTAGCTGTAGGCTCTAGAACCGTTATCTGAAGCGTTGTCATACAGTCTAATGCTGGATTTCATTAATATGCTGGATTTCATCCCCTTTTTGATACAGTCCAAGCGTGTGCAAGTTCTTTTAGTACAAGATTAATTCAACCCCGGTGCTACAGAGAAAGATACAGGAAGTCTTTTTTACCAACAGTGATCAGATTGTATAACCAAAGTCATACCAGATGAATTGTGCTGAACCTGAATTAGATATTAGATATGTACAAGTGTTTACTCGTTGTTTTTGGAACCAAGGTGTGCAGTATGAAATGTAATTTTATTATTGTTTTTATATGTATGTAACTTATTTATCTATTTTTAGTATGGAGAGCTCTGCTGTGACATGTGAATTTCCCTCCGGGGATTAATAAAGCCAAACTAATAGTCTTACATTACCTAACACAGACTATATCTGAAGTGTTTGGAAGTAATTCGCGTTTTCTTCCTGTTAAAAAACATCATAAGAACAATGTTTAGTGGCTTAATGTAGTACTACAGTATTTTTAAAAGTCTAAACACTTTATTGATATAGTTTACAACCAAGCACAAGTGGTCAGAACACAAACGAGTCACAGGTGATAAAGTATTAAGCGTTCTCCCAAAGTAAAGTGTGTCTGAACCAGGTCCAAGCTAAATGCTAGCAGGTGTCTGTAGCTCCGCTCACTCTCCGCCTCTTTGCCCTTGTTTGGTATCCCGCCGTGGGTGTGATGACGCGTGACTAAAATGGCGACGGTTGGCCGCGCCTACTTGTGGCTTCTTTTGCGCTCTTCAGAAACCTATGTGTGACGTCACGGATACTACGTCCATATATTTTACAGTCTATGGTAAATACATTATATTAAAGACAGCAATAGCGTCAGATGCAGCAGATTGATTTTATAACACCAGCCTAAACTTTCTGGCCCATTTACAGCACTGACATACATTAAAAAAATTAAACGAAGAATAGACTTTGGTCTATTGGTGTGTGAGTGCACCATTGCATGCAAGTTTTCTGTATTTATAACCACCTCAGAAGATATTGGGGGTCGCGAGTCAAAAGTTTGGGAACCCCTGCACTAGACCAAGGTCTAATAAAAGTCTTGAAAGTGTAGGTCCAGTGTTCCCACACTCTATCCTCCTCCTTTCTGGTGCTGCTGTTTTCTTCCCCTCCCCCTCCCGCTCCAGCACAAAGTTGCAACATTGTTGCAAATTCAACTATCAACACTGTCTGCTCTTACATTCCCGCACATTTTACCCTCTCTCTTGTGGGAACCAAGCTTTATTTTCTCATACCCTGTCCCATCTGCAAATTAGGGGCTATAGTACTATAAATAAGACTTTGCCAGTGTGGTTCCTTATCACAACTGATCAAGATGGCCAGAAGATTATCTGCTGCAAGGGCCTTGCAATCGATTGTGCAAGAGAGAGGAGCTTCTGATGATGATGTCGAGGAAGAGGTTTCAGAACATGAGAATCACATTTCTAAAAATTCTGAGTTTGACAGCGTTTTTGAAGAAGAGGATGAGGTTGAGCACCATTTAGTAACAAAACGAAGACGAGTACCCCATCAGCAGCCAGCTTCATTACCAGCTGAAAGTGTAGGTCCAGGGCCTTGCAATTGATTGTGGGAGACAGAGGAGCTTCTGATGATGATGTTCATGACCATGATGGGAACAATACGAAAAAGCAAATCTGTTCATAACATTAATAAATAAAAAAATAAACGAGAGGCACATTAATTCATCAATATGATCTAACAAAGGTAAAGGGGAAAAATTAACCATGTTTGCTGTGCATTTGGCTTGTAATTGGGATTAAGTAAACATTTGTTGAGTAATTCAACATAAAGTTGTTTGATAGTGTTAATTTGGAAAGCCAAAACTCTAGGAGAGTGGTCACCAAACTTGTTCCTGGAGGGCCGGTGTCCTGCAGATTTTAGCTTTAATCCTAATCAAACACACCTAAACAAGCTAATCAAGCTCTTACTAGGTATACTTGAAACATCCAGGCAGGTGTGTTGAGGCAAGTTGGAGATAAACCCTGCAGGGACACCGGCCCTCCAGGACCAGGATTGGTGACCCCTGCTCTAGGAGGTCCACCAGATCCATGAACACTGGCTGAGTAACCAAAATACGAACACCACACAAGAGTTAGATGTCTATCAGAGTGCACTACTGCCTTATTATTTTATTTAATTAGTTTTAGATTTATTTATTTATTACAGTGGTTGTTCATTCCGATTGACATTTAAAGTTGACAAAATGAGCTACCCCTGTTTTCACACCCTTCTTTAAGGAGGTAGTTCATTCCGATAGACATTTAAAGCTGACAAGATGTGCTAACCCTGTTTTTTTTAATGAAATATGACAGATTACCGATAGCACATTCTGATTAGGTAGCACAGATCGTCAGAACACTGGCTTTATAGAAGAATGAATACTAATATCTTGAAAAATATCTAGTTAAATAGTATTTAGTCATGATGGCAAAGATAAAATAAATCAGTTTTTAGGAATTAGTTATTAAAACTATTATGTTTTGAAATGTGTTGAAAAAATCTCTCCGTTAAAAAGGAATTGGGGAAAAAAATAATACTTATATGTATTAAATAATTAATAACATGCAGAAAGAATAACACTGACTCGTTTTATCATTTCAGACCTCCCAAGATTTACAGACCCCCACATTCCTCTAGTGGCTCGTGAGATCATGCAGCGAATGATCCGACAGTTCGCTGCCGAATATACCTCAAAAACCAGCTCAACTCAGGACGTACCCCAACCCCAGTCCCAGCCCAACGGCACCAAGGACCAAAGCCTGCCGAAAGCGCCCTCGCTGGAGCCGGACGCCGGTACCGGCACCGCTGCCTCCGCACAGAACCCCGTCCTCAGCAAACTTCTCATGGCAGACCAGGACTCGCCGCTGGACCTCACCGTCAAAAAACCAGACTCAGAGCCCAGCGAACAAGGTCAGAATCGCATTTACTATGTGCAGGGTTCGTACGGGTGCTGGAAATTCTGGAAAATGTTTGATTTTTAATATAGTGTTTTCAAGGTTATAAAAGTGCTTGGATTTTGGAGAACGTGCCTGATCCTGCTTGAGTTTGAAATTGCAGGGCTCGAAACTTCGACTGTTTTAGTTGCATATGCGCCCAAACTCTTATCTATGCAAGCTCAAAATATATTTGGCAGCATTTGTGCATAAAATTGTTGGTGTGCGATAGGGCTGGGTATCATTCCAAAACTTTCGATACCGATACCCTGAATTCGATACCGGTTCCGAACGATACTTTTTTCGATACTTTTATTTTAAGAAATATATTTTATCAAGACTAAATAACTCATTAGCCCCTTTCACACAGTGGTACCGGTAAATATCCGGAAAATTTCCGGAACGACTTTACCGGTAAATTCAAAAAAGCGTTGTTCACACAGGCGAGGACGTTACGGAATTTTTCCGGAAAAGAGTATTCACACATCCATCGCAAAATGCCGGTAAATTCTGACATCATTAACCAGAAATGAGCTCTAAACGGCTGCGCTTGTGTTTGTAAACATTTGACTACATTACAAACTCTTCGGATGGATCAGTATTGAGTACAACTCCAATGAAAACATAGAGAAACACTTTCGCACGTCGAGATGTTCAAGATATGTGTGTGTGCTGGCACTATGGGCGCTCACGGGCACACGCAAAGCTTGAAGGTAAACAAACAACGGATTATCATAAACATTTTATCGATAATTATTTACACAGTTAGTATTAAGAAGGAACATAGAAACGTTATCTGACTAACATTTAGCAGCTAAATATGCTTCTGACTGTTCTGATTGCCTGAAGTAGACGTCTCACGTCAGCACGTTCTAGACGTGCACGCGCTCTTTCCAGCAATCTTCCTTCTCTATTCACACAGCGCAGCATTCCGGCAAAATACCGGTAATGTTACAACTTCTCTTTCCGGAAAATAGCCAGAACGAATTTACCGGTATTTTCAAAAAGGGCCTGTTCACACATACACACCTTTCCGGAAAATTGCGGGTAATTTTCCGGAAAGGTCTGTATGTGTGAAAGGGGCTATAATCTCTGAGAAACTTTGGTTTTACTTTTTCAGGATGTTTGGGACACTTTTCACAGCAGGATTATCTCTAAGACCAATAAACAAAGGAACAAAAGCACAAAATGAACAAAGGGTAGTTAACACAATATATTAGTGCAAACAGTTTTTATAAAGTTCAAGCAGTTTTAAGTCAATCAATTTTGAGTATTTGTGAGGCTTACTGCTGCGTGAAGGTTTAGTTCACCCAAAAATTTTAATTCTGTCATTAATTATCTTCAAATGAAGATATTTTGGATTTAATCCAAGAGCTTTCTGATCCTCCCATAGATAAATCAATAAATAAAGTTATTTTTGTTTACTTTGCACACAGGAGTATACTCGCAGCTTCGTATAATTATGATTGAACCACTTATATCACATGGACTTATTTTGACTGTTTTTTGGTTTCTTTCTGGGCATTGAAAAATGCATATCCAGTAAATCCCAATTCCGATTTGTTGTAACGTGTAAACGGACAAGCAAAAAAAATCTGATATAGGCAACAAATCGTAATTGCAAATGCAAAACGCGCCTAACCAGGCACGTTGACAAGATTATACCCTTGGGTATCGAAATTTGGTACCGAACGAAAATGATTTTTTCGATACTCCATAGTATCGAGACGATTCGGTCGGTGCTTAAAAAGTATCGAACTCGATACCCAGCCCTAGTGTGTGACCAGTTTTCATTACAAAGTGTTCACCAAATGTGCATATTTAGGAGACATTCACGCAGATTTTTTTCTAAAAGCGCAGCACTAAGTAATAGTTTAAAACAGTTGACGCATAACTTATTATTTGCAAATGTCATCTTAATAGCAACAACAGTCTGTTCATTTGCTGAAATATTAGTTTAATCTTTGTGAATGCAAGCCCTTTTGCGATGGTAAACGCACTGCAGTTGCACGACAACATTGTGACGATTAAATGAAGGGTTAAATAGAACATCTCCTGATTAAAATGTGTGGCAAACGCTGCAACCTGCAAACTCCATCCCTCAGGCTTTACAGTGAATGGCTCGGACCCATAAGGGTTTAATTTGTTAATCGAATTTCGAATAGCAATGCACATGAAATAGCATGAACGACTGGTCATGAAAGTTTTGTGGTTCACCCAAACAAACTCTTGACTGTAGGAAAGAGACCAAAGCTTAAAAAGATATCCAATAACTGAACTTTTTTTAATTATTTATCATTTTTTTTTACCATTTTTGGGTGAACTATCCCAATAAATCCATGTTCAAAAGTATTCAACAATTTAAGTTTAAATGTCATATTGTGTTTTTTTTAAATAGCACTATTTTACAGCATATCAATATAATTTACAGCAGTGGTTAAGTGCTGGAAAAGCATAAAAATGCACCTTGAAAGTGCTAGAAAAGTGCTGGAATTTGAAGTTGGAAAAGGTGTAAGAACCCTGCATGTGCTGAAAGTTTAGTTTTTCTAGAATTGAGCTGTTAGTCTTGATTGAGCTGTTAATTTGAGCTTGATTGAGCTGTTAATTCCTGCAGATTTCAGTTGCAACCCTTATCAAACACACCTGTCTGTAATTCTCAAGTGGATTTCAGGTCCTAATTAATTGGTTCAGCTGGGTTTGATCAGGGTATGACCTAAACTGTACAGGAAGGTAGATCTCCAGAAACAGGATTGAGCACCCCTGGGCTAGAGGTTGGGTTATGGACAGGTTTGGTGGTATGGGTAAGTTTAAGGGTGGGTAGAGGTGTAAGGGATGGTCAACAGTGTATTTACAAATGTAATTACAAAAGTTAATTACAGATGTAATTACATGTATTTAATCAAGCTAAGTATATAGTAAATACATGTATTTACACAATAAGTACATTGTAACAAACTATTAATTCCGGTGTAAGTACATATTAGTTAAGGCCACTTAATATAAAGTAGGACCCAACTATTAAACACATTATATGGGTGCTTAAGTCAAGAATACAGCAGTTGTAGCTGCAAACTGCTTAGTAACCCTTATTAATGTAGAGTAATGAAGATAATGAATTCACTATTTGCTAATGCTCAATAAATGAGTTATAGTGTGTAGTTATTATAAAGTGTTACCAACATTTATTCAACACATCCATGTGTACGAGCTTTTTTTTTTAAATGCGATAATTCGTTTGACAGCACCAATAAAGATTGTATACAGGCCTAGCTATGTGTATGAATATGTTACTGTGTTATATAAAGATCAGATGCAAACACCGGTACACTTATACAAAGTCCAGGGGCCTCGTGTACGAAGACTTGCGTTGAATACTAAAACAATGCGTATGGACAAAGCTGTAAATGTGTGTCAAAAAAATCAGATGTATGAAACACTGCGTGCACGGAATCCCACGCATATTCTCTTTGTACATTAAAGAAATAAAAGACAACTGAAATAAAAGTACATACAAGTACGCCTAAATAAATAAAGCAGTGTTTTAGCCTAAATCAGTGGTTCTCAAAGTGGGGGTCACGAGACAATTAAGGGGGGTCGCCTGGTGATTTCCAAAAATCTATTTATTTATATTAAACCATAAGAATTACTATATTTTATCAATAAACTACTGAAGAGAAAAATTGTTGTTTATAGTTACTATATACTATATAGTTACTACAGTAGCTTATAGTTACTAGTTCTATTGGATTGCGACCCCTGGGGTAATTACATAATTTTAAAGACACACCAATAGCGTCAGATGCAGCAGATTGATTTTATAACATCAGGTTAAACTTTCTGGCACATTTACAGCTCTGATTTACATTTAAAAAAACTAAGAATAAACTTGGGTCTATTGGTGTGTGTGCGCTATTGCATGCAAGGTTTCTGTATATATAATCACCTCAGAGGATATTGGGGGTCGCGAGTCACTAGCATTGTTATTTTGGGGGTCACAAGCTAAAAAGTTTTGGAACCCCTGGCCTAAATATATAGAGATGTACAGTGTTTGTTATTTTTAAAAGTGATAGGATTAAGACAGTCATTGAATAAGCTTTTTTATTTACATTTTTGTTGTTGATTATATTTTACTATCTCATGTTATGTCGCAATTACTGTGCATAAATAATAAATCAATCATTAAATAGGCCTCAATAAATATTTATTTAAAGATATTACCAGCGAAACGGAGAAGCACATGGTCTAACGAGCTCAAGTTTAATGCTATGTAAATATGGTGCATATATTATTATTATTATGCATATATATTAATATGGGCTGTAATCTGCTTAAAAAGTAGAAGCTTGATGGTTTGATTTTGAATGAATTGTCTGTGATTTGGTCTTCAATAAAATGTGTTTTTATTTGCAGATGGAGTCCTTGACCTCTCGACTAAGAAGAATCACAGTCATGGTAGTGTCTCGCTGAAAAGCTCTCATGGTTTCTCAATCATGCCCACCATTAAGGGGTAAGAGTTCGTGTTTTTCCCCTAATTGTGAAAACTTAAAGCGTAGTGTTTAGGTCTAACATAAATCCGTCTAAAGTAAAATTTGATCAGTAATGTGCATTGCTAAGAGCTTCATATCGATAACTTTAAATGCTATCTTCTCAGTATTTCGATTTCATTTACCCCTCAGATTCTAGATTTTCAAACAGCCATACTGTATATTGTCTGATCACATTTTATTTTACTGGTCCGTTTGTTGAATTTAGGTTACATTGCATCTACATGCCAACTAATTCTCTTTCAAGAGTTCACACTTAGCTGATGATTGATTAAAATAAGATCATAAGATCCTCGAGTCCAGGGCTCCCTCCCATTAGCAGGGCGAGAGGGGAGTTTGAGCTCAGGTAGATCTGGAGAACTCCCCTGCTGTAGTAGCTAATGAACAGATAGTGATTGCTCTTAAGAGATAACTACTTACTAGGAGCATGTCTATGGTGCTGATTTGGATTAGTCAATTAACTTAAGTTGCATGTTTTTGGACGGTGGGGGGAAACCGGGAACCCAGGGGAAACCCACATGAGCATGGGAAGAACGTGTAAACACTGCACAGAAACGTCAGCTGGCTTGGTAAGAATTAGAACTAGTGTTGTTCTTGCTGTGAGGCAACAGTGCTAACCACTGGGCCACTGTGCCACCCATCAAGGAAAGGAGGAGGAGTAGGGGTGGAAGGGGGGATTCTTCAAAACGAAGATGGCTGTTATATGGAACTTAGGGTATTTATAGAGTGGAGGAACTATGACGTCACTTTGTAGGCTAATCGGCTGCTAGCATAAAACTGGTTCCCTCGTGAAAATCCCTATAGGATTTTCCCATAGGGTTTTCGAAGATTGCAAATAATAAGCTCTGTGTTCAAACACTGTTCATTACACTTACACGTTTTGTCCAGCCGGATAATTGTCACACGAAAATACAACTTTGAGCACTTTTGGATCTTAAATGCAAACGCAAGACTTGAAAAGCTAACATTAGGCTATAAACGGACTACAGTGCCCTCGGGGCGCTCATCAGTGACGTCAGCTCCACCCTGCTACAGACGACTTATCAAGCTTATTTTTAGAAATGATGTCCATAACAAAGAGTTAATCTCTCTGTTTATTATATTATAATCCACGCTATATATTATAAACTAATAAATAAGCAAAAACACATAGACCTTTGTGCCTTTTGGATCGTTTTTACGTGGGAAATACATCTGTTTTGTTTTGCGGTTGTTCTAAAAGTTTTAAGAATGTGTATGAATGTGCCTATATAGTATTATTATGAGACATATTTAAATAAGTGTATCGCTCGTGTGTACACAGCCCGCTTACCTTAACAGACTACAGAAATTAGGCGTGAGGAGGAACAAGTCTATCAAATGCCTGCAAGTTCCATCATGGACACAGAGCAACATTCAATATTCCTTTTTTGTCACGAAGTACAGCGAAAAGCAGCCCATACAGTCACATCTGCTGAACGTTTTATGGAGGAGTGTAAATACTGCAGTTAAATGTGTTCAGATGAAGAAAAAAAGACGAGAAATCACTTGATCACGTTAAAATGACAGTTAACATGCACGTATTTTTACACTATTTATTCACACGTTTGCATTACTAAGAGCAGGAAAGAAACAAGCTGCTGCACTGGTGAGCCGTATCTTCATAATATCGTTTAATTAAAATAAATGATCGACAAATTAGTCTGTCTCGACAGCCTTTACATGTGAAGGAATTATCTACACACAATTTGAATTCTCAATTAGAATAATACAACAAACTATAAAATACTATTCATGAAAATACCTAAATCACAGACAAATCCAAATGCCCAACACAAGTAAGCTGCGCTCCAGACCAGTCCGCTCAATGACGTATATTGTCCCCGACGCCGCCTATAGTCCCATTTAGCAACTTGATAGCAACCGTCTTTTTAAAGAAGCATAATCGATTTAAAAGTTGAAGAGTGTGCTGTAACTGATGTGTTTTATGTCGTAGAACAAAACGTGAAAGTATCTTGAGTTGGTGTTCGCCACGGACCTTATTTAAGCGATTTTACTGAAACCCCATTCAAAAAACCCATTGACTTTGGGACGAGGGAACCGGAAGTGCTAAAATGCTAACTCGCTTCCGGGTTTTTGTATACAAATTGACGTCATAGTTCCTCCACTCTATTGTGGCTTAGGAATCGTCTGATTGGTTAGTCATTAATTGGATAATGCGGGACCAGCCGCAAGCAATCATAAGCATGTGATCCTCTCGAAATTAGTTTAGAAATAAACTTCACATAGATTATAAGTAGACTGTTAGGTTGGGGTTAAGGTTAGTGTAAGTTGACATGTACTTGCAAAGTTTCTTACTGTCAGTTAAATCTCTGTTAAAGGAGCATGATCAACAGATATTAAGCAGACAGTCAACTAATACTCAAATGGACCACCAAAATAAAGTGTTACCTATTGTCCTAACAAAACGCACGTCAATGGAAATCATATATTCTGCTTTCGGATAATGCATAAATATGTAAATAAAAGTTATGACTGGTTTTGTGGTACAATATCACAAATGAAAACTGAAGAAACATCCCCAATTTTATTATTAAGAACTTCAATCCAAATCATTTAATACAAATATTAATACAGACGAGTCTTCGCTGAGGCCAGTTTCCAGCCTCCACTGCTGAGACTGCAGCTCTGCGCAAGACTTTTGGCCAGCGGAGAAATTAAAATGGTTGTGCCGAACTGAGTCTGGTTCTCTCAAGGTTTTTTTTCTTCACTCTTCTATTGGTGAAGTTTTTTTTCCCTCTCCGCTGTCGCCACTGGCTTGCATGGTTCAGGATCTGAAAAGCTACTCATCGATGAATTTTCTCTTCAGTGTTTGGACTCTCAGTAATGACTTCAAACCACACTGAACTGAGCTAAACTGAACTGAACTTAAACAATAAACACTGAACTACCCTGATCCAGTTACTATGACCATTTATGTGAAGCTGCTTTAACACAATCTACATTGTAAAAGCGCTGTACAAATAAAGCTGAATTGAATTAAAAATACATTACTGCACCAGTGTTTAAATGGTACTAACTATTAAGGACCAAAATTGGTACTCAAGTACATAAAACACCACAAAAGGAGTGAAATGTGTTTGTATCCGGTGCATAGATGCAGTTTTACAGTAAAGAACTTACATTTTACAGTGGGTAAGGATTGCTTTTGATTATTTAGTAATGCTTGAAAGGATAAAGGAGCCAGACTAATCTGAGTGGAGTGTCATCGGAGCACAATGGTGACAGTTTTATGGACAACCTCTTGTGGGAACTTCAATTTCCAGCCTAGAAGATCCATGTTAGGTCTCTTTTCTGTGCTATGGCACTCTACAGTATGAGGAGTATTGGAAAGTAGTACATTTTCAGTCAAAACAATCTTCTGAACAAAGTAGTCTCTGCCCACTTGAAAACAAACCATTGAGCTATTCAACCCAGTGGAGCAATGAACTAGGCTTCATCATGGTCTATTTGTTATTATGTGTGTTAGTTTGGATGTTAGGATGAGAATAAGAGGTTTAAATTTGGAGACAGGTTAAAGAAGAATAAAAGTGAAACTAAGTAATTCAAATTTAGTCAGAAGATCATATTTCTGAACAAACCTCGCAAAAGAGATGAAAATATATATTGATGAAGCCTTGATTCTTGCTCAGATTGATTAATAATAACAATAAGCTACAAAGAACGACCCGGAAATTCTGAAAGACAACTGATACAGTCATGTGAAAAAGTTTCACCCTACGAATTTCAATTGCTTTCATATCAGTATATAAGAAATGATCTGGGGCCTCATGCATCAACGCTGCGTACGCACAAAAACTTTGCGTACGCCAGGTTTCACGCTCAGAGTCGCTCACGTTTGGATTTACTAATGTTGATCTGAACGTGGGAATGTGCGCAGCTCCATGCCAGCTTTATGGCTGGCGTACGCACATTTTTTGTGCGTGTCTGTTTTATTTTCATTGGCGACTCCTAGAGGCAGTGGTGTTAAATTGCACCCTACAAAGTGTCTGAGCCGTGCAATGGCAGCTGTATGAGACGGGTTCATCTAGCAGGTATATAAGCTTTCCATACCATACAGTTGACCAGCCAAACATTAAAGCGCAATTTGCAGCGATCGCCGGTTTCCCCAATGTAATCGGAGCGATCTACCGCACGCACATTGCTATAAAGGCACCATCTGAAGATGAATTTGCATTCGTGAAACAGAAACAGAAACAGAAAAGTATGGAAATCATACTGAAACATTGCGTACGCACAAAGCTGTAAATGTGCGTGTAAATGTGCCGAATCCCACGCATATTCTTTGTACATCCGAATGAACGTGAAACTGAGCGCAACATGCACGAGCACAAAACCCTTCCCTGCCTCCTCCCCCGTATGAATATGCTAATGACTATGCTAATGGCAAAATCCAACGAAAAAGCAACGACAAAAGCAAGCAAGAAGAGAAACTTTGAACAGAATGTGAATTGGAGGTGATTTTTTCAGAGGTAGACCGGAGAAAAGTGGTGTTATTTGCAAGTTTATTTTCCGGAATCAACAACAAAAGAAAAAAATAGAGTGGGAGAGTTTAGCTGATGCAGTTAACACAGTTAAGTCTGAACATCGCACTGAGTGAATTAAAAACAGAAATATTCAATTTCCATTCAATAAATGTGCAAATAAAATATGATGCACAAACTTATTGATGATTCCTACTTGTCTTTCTCGTGATAAATAGTTGTCAAAATCTGATATGTAGCGGGGGAAAAAAGAAGAAAGAGTTCATCAGCCGCTGGATTCGAACCGAGTTCATGCTCGAACGTGTCAAAACATGTAGACCTGCGTTTTACGAGCTGCGCCACTGAGACTGTTGAAAGTGCTTTAACATTTTACACCTATAAATCACACTATTTCTGTTTTTAATTCACTCAGTGCGATGTTCAGACTTAACTGTGTTAACTGCATCAGCTAAACTCTCCCACTCTATTTTTTTCTTTTGTTGTTGATTCCGGAAAACAAACTTGCAAATAACACCGCTTTTCTCCGGTCTACCTCTGAAAAAAGCACCTCCAATTCACATTCTGTCCATAGTTTCTCTTCTTGCTTGCTTTTGCCGTTGCTTTTTCGTTGGGTTTTGCCAAAGTACAGTCATTAGCATATTCATACGGGGGAGGAGGCAGGGAGGGGTTTTGTGCTCGTGCATGTTGCGCTCAGTTTCACGTTCATTCGGATGTACAAAGAATATGCGTGAGATTCGTCTTACGCAGTGTTTCATACATCTGAATTTTTTTCTGCGTACGCTCATTTACAGCTTTGTGCGTACGCAATGTTTCAGTATGATTTCCACGCAAGTCTTCGTACATGAGGCCCCTGATCTTTGGCAAGTCTTTTAGGAAAATAAAACCTTGGATGAACAACAACATAAACAACATAATAACAACAACGACATATACCATTAGCAAAAAATAATTCACACTCACTATAAAAAAAATGCTGGGATCCACAATAGAAGTTTGTTTTGGGACAACAAGAAGGAATTAGGTTAACTTATTAGTTTACAAATTTACGTGGATTGAACTCAAAACACTTAAGTTGTACAGTATTGAGCACAAGAACAACTACACATGTATGCCATAATTGAAATAATTGAATCATTAATAATGTTCCACATTTTGACAATGATAGGATTGGACCTAATAGTCTTAATAAAACTTCCCACAAAAGTCCTACTTTTTTCTAGAAGACAACAGAATTGATCATGTCCACCAAGTTCAGGACTTTATTCCAGTAACCTAACCTGTTCTCACATATGAACATCTTATTTTTCTACAAACTAGGCGTTCCCAGAGAGCTGATCACAACTATCGAGATGTTGACGATGAGGACGGCTTGCCACCGAGAAGCTTGCATGATGGGATAAGGGAGAACTGTATTGGTTCTGTACCCCTCAAGCCACCGTTGGCCCGCTCACTCCTTATAAAAGAGGAACTGTTGAGCCAGAAACATCGCCTCCTTGGCCAACCAACACCTCTTTCTTTGGCTAGCCTAGAGTCTGTGGGTCTCCTCAACAGCCAAGCCCAGTCTCTACTGTCCCGTGACGGTGCATGGGGGAAATCCCATTTGGACGGCCTCCTGAAGCTCAAACAAGACCTAAATGACCTGCCTCTTTTCCAGGAGAACCAAGGCGTGTTCACCAAGGGTTCAAAGTCCCATGACACTAGTCCCATCACGGTGAAGAAAGAGCCAGGGCATTCCCCTCCGGTGGACCTGAAGATCCCGCAAGTCCGAGGCATGGATCTGTCTTGGGACTCCCATGGGAACTCCTCAGATATCTACAGTTACAGCTCTTTAGCACTGAGCAACGTGCACTCAGAGAACGCACTCAGCAGGAAACTGAGAGCCATCTTGCCAAAGCAGAGTCGCCGGGCCGCTCTCGGAGGCCTTCTGGATGCAGGAGCTGTAGGCGAGTACTGGGGTGCAGACTTGGACCAGCCATCCTTGGGACCTCAGTACCCAACATCGGATCCCGAGGGAGACCCAACAGGCTCCAAGCAACCCCGAAAGAAACGGGGACGGTATCGGCAGTACAACAGCGAGATTCTCGAAGAAGCCATTGCTGTGGTGATGAGTGGGAAGATGAGCGTTTCGAAGGCGCAGAACATCTATGGGATCCCCCACAGCACCTTGGAGTACAAGGTGAAAGAGAGGATGGGCACACTGAAGAACCCGCCAAAGAAAAAGCTTAAACTGATGATGAGGGCAGAGGGGCAGGACTCCGGGATCACCGGCGAAACCGAATCCATGTCAACGCCCGCCACCACACCCGTCGCAACGCAAGTGGACGTCTTGCAGGGGACAGGAGACAAAGTCGAGTAGATTACACAGAACACCTCATTTTAAAATGGAGAAAGTTTTAAATTCTGACAGACACAAACAAACAAACAAACAAAACCTAAAATGATTTGGAATTGGAGGATGGGGCTTTAATTGTGCCAATTTACTTGCAGTATCTGGGTGAGCACAACTGCAGGGATTCATGGGAGGATTTAAGCCTGATAACTGGGGATTAAGAAACCAATTGGCAGTTATCACAGTGGTCGACACTGCAAGCATTTGCTGATGTTTTTTTTTACAACAAAGCAACAAATGCGTACTAAAGCCATAAGAGAGTATCGACAGAGACGTTTTATTTAAAAAAAAAAAGAAAAGCAAGCAGATTAACCCTTTGTTCGCCCCCTTCGTCTGAACTTTGCGAGCTCTGCCCTTAGTGCTCATGCGTTTTGGACGGCATGCCATTTTGAGAAACGAGAAGTGGGGTTTGAAGGGTTTATGTGCAAGGCTGGAAATGAACCCTTCGAAAGTGAGTCCTCTGATTGGTAGGTTTATGAAAGGATTCAAAATCTTTAAAAACAAATTATTTATTTCAAATGGAGTTGACAAGGATTCTCACCAGGGATCAATCCTAGCCCCGTTTTTCTATTAACAGGTAAACGTTTGCTTTCAACTCTTTGTAGTTTCCTCCTTTTATAATCTGCACCATTGAAAGACAAATTTAGACACGTCCATTTAAAAAAAAAAAAGATGAAGCTTAAGATTAGTCATTCAGGGATGCATGTTTGTGATGTTGAAAAGATTTTCGTTTTGTTTTTACTTTTACTTTACTGTAACTAAACTTTTCTTTAACTCTTAACGCTTTCTTTTGCACTACACTTTCAGTCTGGCGCTCGCCAGAGCCTAAATCTGGCAATTAGACCTGATTACCTCGACACTGCTTGCATTACGCACTTACTGTTCTGTCTGGCATACTACATCACACTCATTTTACAGTACTATACTCTAGGTGAGAGCCTCGCTCTTAAAAGGTTTCCAACTCCCATGAAGGGACAATGCCGATTTTTAAAACCACACAGGACAGGAACGTGTTTTCAATTCACATCTTTCTACTAAAATGAATCGAGGGAGGGTGCGCGCAGTCAATTTTGGGCTGTTTCTGGCTGCTCCCTCATCGCTGCTTATAGTCAGTTGCTGACGTGTATATTTATAAAAAAAAAAGAAGAGCATTTTTTTGGCAAAGGGGGTTGGTTTTGGGGAGGGGGGATATATGTAGGTAGGGTTATGACCACATAACCCTGTTATATTATAAATTAGCGTTCTTTCAGAGAGCCAATTCTAGTCTCTGAATAATTCCTCATGTAAAACTCAGGGCAACTGAGACAAATATAGCGATCGTGTGTTTCGAAACAATGCATCTTACCTACTTGAACTGGAACCTGTGACACATTCTCAGTCAATGAGTTGAGTCAGGGGGAGGGCTTTATAGGTTGGGTCGAGCTGAGCCATGGATTGCAGATATCGGTGGGGTGTGATCATTCAAAAAAAACACCTGGCCAGTTGGAAATTTTCTGAGATCTCTCCGAAAATAGCACTTTGTTTAAAACAGAAAGAAAATACAAGCGGATATGTTTGGGCGTGTGATTTTAAAGTAGCTTTCGCAGTAGCAGATAGCATAAAGATGACTTGTGAGATCCAAAAGAGCGAGCGTTCAGTGACCTCCGCCGTCCTGCAGCTTAGACCCAAACATGCTCATTCTTGTTTTGAAAGAATTACCTCTTCAATATACAGTGGTCGACACCTTGAATCTTCAGATTTGTCTAGTGTTGCCTCACTGTTTATCGTCACATCGCCCCTCCCATTTTCAAATCTAAACCGTGTCGTCTGATGTATATATAAAAAGAAAAGAAAAAAAAAAGAAGCGCATAGATCTGTGAAGATTTCAAAGAGAAGGCTTTTGGAATGGCATGCTCCACTTTGATGATGTTGTTTGAAGGGCATTCTGGTTTATCACTGCCTGGTGCTCACCCAGTCTGTGACGAAAATTATTACTTCAAACTTCAGGGTTTCTGCTGATGAAACTGACTCTTTGAAATGTACCCTTTATTTATTTCCTTATTTAAGTTTGAATCATTTACGTAAATGGCATGCACCAGTTCAGTGGAGGCTGATTAGTTATTTATAATCTGGCACTTTGGTCGCGGGTTTAAAAAAAAGGGGGGGGGGGGGGGTGATGCTGTTCGGGGCTCACCTTTTGTAATCAGATGAAATCAAGTCATTTCCCACCATACGTTAGACTTGTATATAGTGGGCGATTTTTTTCACAACACTATAAGTTGTCATGTATTTATTATCTCATTAAGCAAAGGGCATTTTAAACTCAATGGCTTTGCTTTTTGTGAAGACTACTGAAATTATTTATCTATTTAGTTCAGTGATTACGAAGTATAAATAATCTACTGGATTTTAGCATCATATTCAGGCGTATAACCTTACAGTGTAATTCTGTTTTGGCCATCGGCATCAAATGCACCAACACTTTACCAATGCTGAGCGTTCGAAGTGTCTAATTAATTAGTCCTTAATCAATCAATCAATCTTCCAAATTAATTTATTAATCATTTTGATGTAAAATACAAGTCAGTTATGCTTGATTCTTACTATTTAAATGTATTTAACCAGTATTTTTGTCTTGTTTAACAATAAGAAATATCCATAAAACAAATAGGGCTGTGCGATATGACAAATTTCATATAGATATCAATAGATATCATGATATAGTACAGTTTCTGTAAATTAAAGGAATTGGAGTGTTTACTTTTGCCAATTAAAATGTATTCAATCAATGCACTCATATTTCTCACGGTATTTAGAAATTAAGACTAATTATTTAATTAAAAATGCACAAATATTAAGCAAATATTAATAAAAACATTTCAAAACTAATTATTTTAGGTCCAGCTAAATAAAATGCAACATGTAAACATTGTGTTTTCAAGATCTTAGCTTTCTCACAATACTGTTACTCATGTTTCTCTCATCATCCTGGTAATGGCGCGTCATATTGCGTTTGTATAAATTGAGCGAGCTCAATTTAAATAACTAAATAAGTATTGACGCAAACAATGCATTTTGTGAAACTGCAGCATAAATGACAGAGCATAAACACAAACGATTCACGTATCCTCATATCGCACAGCCCTAAAAACAAGATGTTTTAAATGTCCCATGAAATTAAAATAACATTTTGTTAGATGTTAGTATCAGTATTATTCGTTTTTAGGTTTTTTAAAAGCTAATGTTCCCCAAAACAGTGACCAAATTTGCATTTAGAAGATAAAAAACTGATGTAAACATGTCACTTCCGTTTTTATTTACGTCAAGTCACACTACAGTTTCTCAGCAAATCATAACCAATCAAGTGCTCTCTAGTATCTGACAAGGCCCGCCCACTTCAATTAACTTTTTATTAGATGCGCTTGAGCTTAACCGCTCTCACTAGGTGAGCTGTGCTAAAACAAAACACCATTTTCACCACCTTTTTTTAAAAGGGGAGGGGCTACGCTACGTATCGCCCTCTTTCATGTTTCGAATAAGATTACGTCAAATATCGAATATAAGTGCACATTTTAAAGCCCTTCATGAGACCTTTAAGAATATTTTAAACGTTTTTGTTTTTTGGATACATTTTGTCGGACTATCCAATAAAACGTCTTTGTCAATCGGAAATGATCGCGTATCCTCATGTCGCACAGCCCTAAAAACAAGATGTTTTAAAGGTCCCATGAAATAAAAATTAAAATAACGTTTTGTTAGACATTAGTATCAGTATTATTTGTTTTTAGCATTTCTGAAAGCTAATGTTCCCTAAAACAGTGACAAAACTCGCTTTTAGAAGATATAAAACTGATTTAAACATGTAAAGCTCGTCACTTCCGCCTAAAGGGATCAATGTTTTTATGTTTACTCACACTACAGTTCTCAGCAAATCATAACCAATCAAATGCTCTCTAGTATCTGACAAGCCCCGCCCCCTTCAAGATGCTTTTACATTAGATGCACTTAAACAAAACACGATTGTCCGTTTAAAAAGAGAGGAGCAACACTATGCCCCGCCCACTTTTCATGTTTCGAATGAGATTACGTCAAACATCAAATAAAAATGTGCACTTCAAGGGACCTTTAAAAATATTTAAAATGTTTTTGTTTTATGGATGCATTTTGTCAGACTATCCAATATTATGTTTTTGTTCAATCGGAACTGATTCGCGTATCCTCATGTCGCACAGCCCTAAGACAAGATGTTTTAAAGGTCCCATAAAATAAAAATAAAATAATGTTTTGTTAGACATTAGTATCAGTATTATTTGTTTTTAGCAATTCTACAAGCTAATGTTCCTCAAAACAGTGACAAAATTCCCATTTAGAAGATATAAAACTGATTTAAACATGTAAAGCTCGTCACTTCCGCCTAAATGAATCAACGTTTTTATTTACGTCAACTCGCACTACAGTTTCTCATCACATAATAACCAATTAAAAGCTCTCTAGTATCTGACAAGCCCCGCCCCATTCAAGATGCTTTACATTAGATGCGCTAACAAAACACGATTAACCGTTTAAAAAATAAGGAGGTGCTACACTATGTCCCGCCCACTTTTCGTGTTTCGAATGAGATTACGTCAAACATCAAGTAAAAATGCACATTTCAAAGCACTTCAAGGGACTTTTAAGAATCTTTTAAACGTTGTTTTTGTTTTATGGATACATTTCGTCAGACTATCAAATAAAACGTTTTTGTTCAACCGAAAAACAAGATGAAAATATTACTTTGGAGCGCAACTAATCAATTATTATAAGCAGTAGATAAGTAGCTACAACTAGATTAGTTGTATTAGTTGCAACTATTATTAGACTAGTGCGAATTGATTCTATTATAATCGAATATGTCCAATTAAATTGGCACTTATTACTGCACTGATGGCCCAGACTGATGTTTTGCAGCACTTAAATCTTCAAGGAAAAAAAATCCGCTCACCTCTCTATTGTCAATCTTTGAAAGTTTTGAACTTTCCCATTGCTACTGTAAGATTATCCTGTCAGCTTTCTGATTCACTCCGGTGCATGCCATTTCAGCATATTTATTTCATTTGACTAATTAATGTATTACAGGGTTAACGGCTCCCCCTGGCCCCAAAAACAAACAAAACAAAAAAAAAAAAAACATCCCCTGTTGAACAGAAACGACACCGTCTTTACACAAATGAATGTAAAACCATTTCCGGAAAATTTCGTAAACTAGTGGTTTCGAAATACAAACACGGCACTTTCACATTTCATACTTTAAACAGACTGTTTTAGTTATGTTCTCTTGCTGCTCGCGCTCGTTTCGATAGTTGTTTTATTTAGCGTTTCTCTGAAACGTACACCTGTAGCCTTCAGTACTTTCGTATCTCAGGATAGCTTCAACAGAAGGGTTCGCAATATTTGTCAGTCGGATTACGATGCAGACATAACTACCTGTACAAGAAGCGCAATCGACATGCTACATTAACCGTAGTCTATGCGCGATATACCTCATCCTCGGGAATAAACGCACCTTTCTGTGCCACATCCTTAAAAAAATACCATTCAGGGGCACATAGAAAAGGCGCAGTTGAAACTCTGGGAAGTTCGTTTTATTTCTCCCTCTTTCTTGTCTCCTACGAGAGGGATTTCTGGGAAGCGAGGCATTTCATGTGTCTGACTGACCAATATTTACACCCGGATTTTTTTCATTCAGGTACAGAAATCGAATGTTTTGAATACAATCAAAATTTTCGCGTCATGCCAATAACGGGTCTCATCCTTTAAGTTTGATCGTGAAGGCCTATATATATCGATATCTATCATGACACAATCTCTTTCCTGTACGCTGAAAAAAGAACACATGAAAAGGGGAAAGTTACGGGACAGGTGGAAATGTTAACCTTCTGTTGTTGTTTTTTTTTGTGCTCTCTGTAAACTTGTTTTTCTTAAACTGCATTCCAAAAATTTCAAGAGATACCTTTATATGGATGAAGAAGAAAATCTATACATATACAAATGAATATATTATTTATTTTACTGTTTATCTTTTTATTTGTCTTGTTGTTGTTTTTTTTTTAGTTCGTTTTTTTTTTTCTGGGTGAAATTGAAATGCTACACAAAGAAACGTTGGAAATCGACGCTGACAGCTACAACCTCACTTTCTGTACCACATATATGAAGTGCCATTTGTTTTGTCTCAAGTGGCTCACATTGATTTTCTTTCTGAAAAGATGCTCAAATAGCCTTTTTCTTTGATTTTAAAGTTCTGTCGATACGTTTTCGACCTCCACTGCATATCCACATAACAGCATTACCTCAGGTGAGAATCTCTCCAGAGCAGCTGATTCTGCATTCACGTGCAGAAATCAGGAACTGTACTTGACTTTTACACACACACACACACACACACACAAAAACACTATTACTTTCCAAGGAAGCAGTTTATAAATGACACTAGTCACATTTTTTTTTGTTTGTTTGTTTAAAGATGATTGCTTTGCTTAACTGAACCACGGGTCTATTTTGAAAGCAACTTTTAATCGACGTTAGCACAGGAAAGTTGAAATCAATACGGCACACTTTGTACTCCGCAATTAATACGCCATCAGGTCTGCATTTTTACACTTTAAGGCTATCGGTTTGATTGAACTAGTTGCTTGTAACTTCAGAAACAATCTGAAAAGGCTAATATGATTACACGTATACACTCCGAATGAGATTTCTCAATACATGTCTATTTATAACTGCCAATTAAATACACTTTACTTCATTTATTGCGTCTTAGGAGTTGAATTAAGTCCTGAATAACGTTGTGATGTTGCAAGTTTTGTTTTCTAATAAGTATTTTAGCATAAGTTACATGAATAGGCACACCTTTACTCAACAGAAAGCATTGTTTTTCAATTTAATAGGAAGAAAATTGTCGGCAAACACCGCAGTCCAGTTTGATTTTAGATTTAAAGTTGATCTATGCACTTGAGAGGGTGAAGTTACTTGCACCATTACTGTCTGCCGTGTTTGTGATTATATCAAGTATTAAGGGTCACTTTGTTCTTCGTTGGCATAAACGTTTATTCGATTTGCAGCAGCGCTGCTTAAAATAGCTGTTGTCATGGCACAGCTTGCAGCCATGGTAAAAGACATGTTTTGAATGTAACCTCACAACACACACACACAAGAGATGGAGTATGTTCAGAATAGTGCGTTACTGTGTACATTATGCATTTGATTTTGGTGTCATCCGGAGTGCCTGTTTTGCAGCGTTCAATCGTCACTGATCGTTTGATAATTGCATTCAATCATCGTTACACGACTAGTCGTGTGCGATAACAATGAGCCTACGATATGCATTGATAATTGGTAACAACAATCGGAAAAATCACCAACCAAGGCGACTTACAATCGACGTATTTTCTTATACTCCATTCAGTCAGTGTCGTCTTGATTACTTTAATGCAATTAAATAATTAAATAAATCTTTTTATATACTGGTGAAGTGTGTGATTTCTAATTGGAAATTGTTTGATTTTTAAATTGCGTTTCAAAACAAAGTCCTGGTTTGCTATTGGTCCACGAAGTGATATCCACACCTACAACTGTTTCTATATAATAAACCCCGCCCACTTCTCAAGCAGGCCCATGAAGGCTGATTTATACTTCTTGCCCAGTCGCATCGCCCTCTCTGTCGCTTCTGGATGAACCGACACCAACCTCTCAAAAAAATGTAACTACATGTCGCAACAACGCCTAGCACAAGCTCTATGATTGGTCGACCAGTGACCAGTGTTGGCAAGCTGAGAGCTATGAGCCCAATGGAGCCAGTGGAGCTCCAGAGTCCGTTCTTCGTACCTCGCTTAATTGATCTAAGATGATTTGACAGATCTGGAATCTTTCAAGCTTCATAACTGATCTCTGGCTAATTTGGTTCTTCAAACAAGTTCGTGAATCACATTAAAATGTGATATAGATATATATATATAATTATATTATATAATAATATGATATAATATACATATTTAATTAGCCTATATATATATATATATATATATATATATATATATATATATATATATATAAGTAAAAAATATATAAGTAAAAAAAAAAAATATATATATATATATATATATATATATATATATAAGTAAAAAAAAATTATATATATATATATATATATATATATATATATATATATATATATATATATATATATATATATATATATATATAGGCTAATTAAACTTATGCAATCTGCACTCCGAAATAAAAATTACAAAGACTGCCACCTGGTGGTTTAAAGAGAAAATGTATTCATATAAACTTTTTACATACAAACGGGTACAATCACTTCAGTACAATTTGTGTGTGATAATAGACATGCACAATATTCGACTTATTTTAAAGGAATAATACATTTATGCAGTCATCAACATGTTTCGACAGCTAATGTGACGGTGATTTGATGCTTCACAAAAGTTCCAGACATCTTTACCAACATCAAAATGCTTTTGTGATGCAAAATTCATTTAAACATCCAGTTATTCTTTACACCCATAAAGAAACTGGCTACTATAATAATATTATGGCTACTATATTAAAGAAAATCCACTCTAATTGTAAAACTAAAAAAATTGCTAAATACTCTTGAAGCCTGTAGACCACAACAAAGGTGGAAAATTATCGTGTATCATATTTAACAAACCGTTTACTACGAATTGTATGTATTTTCGCTCACATGGATGATAATTGAATATTAATTAGATGATGTCATTCCGCTGCTGTGCCGTCAGCCAATCGCATTGCTGATCATGATTGCACATCTATAGATCTGTCCTTCACAACACATGCAGCGATCTCAGATCAGTTAATCCTGTCATTTTAATCTGATTCGCGAACTTGTTTAAAGAACCAAATTAGCCAGAGGTCAGTTATCAAGATTAACAGATCCAGGATCTGCCAAATCATCTTAAATCATTTAAGCAAGGTACGAAGAACGGACCCTGATGGAAACTTTCGTTTTGTGTTTACCTTATGATTAAAGTTGTTGCGCGTCCGCCGGTTCCCACCTCAGAGTAAGCAAATTTAAGCTACTTCTACATTAAGGTAGCGTTCAGAAAAAACTAAGCACCAGCGAAGAAACTCGACACAGAGGAACACGAAAGCCTACTGCCAGCTAGTGATTTAGAAGTGTTATTGCAGAACAACACAAACAGCACGCAGGAGTATAAATACACAACTACACTCAAGGCATGCGCCGTGGGTCACACTGATCACTCGACGCAGAAGTATAAACCAGCCTTTATTTCCCATATATGGATTTAAAAAACACTTGAGACTGAATTAAACCATTGGACTATGAGGAGAATTACAACATGACAAACATTCATTTGAAGCAAAAACATAAATAAATTTGATGAAAAGGCAAAACGTACAAGACTTTTTTTAAGTTACAAACTACAATTTCATTAAAAACATTGAAAACAATTCATTTTAGCTTGGTGTACCTCCAGTCACTCAGAAACGGGGACAGAATACAGCATTTCACCTACACTAAATGACACACTTCATCTTTAAAACGAAACGTTCCTGCAAAGGCTTAAGAGAAACTGTGAATTATATGGAGCAGAGCCATGAGAAGTCGACACCAGACCGCTACCTCTACAACGTAACATTAGTGTGGATGACAATGAAGACTTTTCAAGTCATTCCTAAAGAAGTTCAATGCCTAGCTCAGTGAGAGGTCAAATTGAGCTGTGAAAAACGCAAATGAAGGAGGAAAATGGGCTTGATCAAATGATCAGCGCTTTTCTAGAGAAACGCTTTTGGCTGCCCTTGTGTTGCCATGACAATCTTGCAAGATCATTCGCAAGTAAAGGTGTGCCTATTCTAGCTCCAGGCTTTCATTTAAGCAAAATACACATTCTTTTCCAGCAAATCATGCATTCCCAGTATTTTATCAGTGATTTCAACACTCAAATGAACGCCAATTCTTTTTGTAGTTCTGTCGATTTCTCTGAGACGCGAAGAACGTTGCGATATTTCCACACAAGATCCCCTCAGTCTTATTGCCGGAATCTGCTCTTGACCATTACGTTCATCCATGACTGTTTCAACCCTGCAGTCCATTGAGTTCTGTGGGATTAGGATTATTAGTTTTGCTACCTCAACTTGCAGATGGTTTTGACGTAGGAGCCCTTTTTGGTAGTGACGCAAAAACGTATCTTGAGGGACTGAGCGTCCCTGAAGGCTTTTGTCGGTCAGGTTGTAGGAACGTTGTTTGATCGGCTTTCCTGCTGTACTGTATGTAGCATTTCAGATGCACGGATAACACTGGCTCGTCATTCCAAAAGTCACAGTCCCATTTTGTCGGAAAGCGGTTAAACATTTCGCACATACATGTACCTAATAAACCGATAAAGGTAACGGTTCTTTTAGGACCGATTGGTCCTGAGTTATGCATCTTAACTGCTTCTTAGACCAGTGTTTGGGAAGAAAATCAGGTTGACCGATCACCTCTAAAGTAAGTTGGAAACGCGTTGTTTATGTGTATTTCCTTGAAAATCTAGTATAGTCATGCCATACCTATGAGTTTGTGCCCTTAAAATTCAAGCCAAATGCAGTCTGTGGGCAGTATATATTCGTTTTTTGCAAGACCTGCATTGCATTCATTGTTGGCGTGCATCTTATCCTTAAGGTGCTGCGCTTCACTTTCAGTGGATTTTTTTCCATGTATGGAGTCGAAGCTTTATGGAGCAAAAAATGCCTTTTGCTATCTGTTCGGCTGTGTATCTGCAAGTACTTTTAAAAAGTTTCGTAAAACGTTGTAAAGGTTCAGTTGTAGAATGACGATTGGATCCCTATCTCCCGAACCCCCTCAGGTTAATGCATGAGAGTGGAATGATTAGGCTCGGCTACAGATTGAGATGACCTTTTCTATATTTCCTGATTCTATTGATGTTGTTATGACTTCGGTTTTAAATCAAAAAGCTTGCCTTTACTTTCTTTAATACACCAGTATCGAAAAGTAACAGCCCGTCATTCAGAATCCCACCAGTATAGTGGTCTAAAACGTTTTTTTATTTGCAATACCTAATTTACGTGGGGAAATGAGCAAGGCAATACTCGTGATTTAAGTCCCCTCGACTTGAGAAAAGTGAGTTTGTTGTCGCCGGCCCGTTCGCCCAACAGCCAGACAACTGAACTCAACGTCCTTATCAGAGCGCCTTTCGCATTTTGAAAAGATTCAGCCAAATATCCTTAGTTCAGTGCTTTATAAACAGCGAGGATTGTAAAGTACGAATTACCTGAGGAAACAAAAAACAATGAACACTCGAACTTTAGATCTTTCGTTCGGTCCCTCGAGACCCACAAGGCCACAAAGACTATTTTGTTTCTGATGTCTGTACATTGTGTGATAATGTTTCAACTTAAAGAAAAAAACCTTACAACGCAGAATACCTCAGATAATAAATCCATGTAAATCTTGACAGCCTCCACGTGTAGATAGAATCCCGTTCACTGCCTCCCCACGTCTGTTCTTCTTTCATTTCACTGCCCGTTGTGTGTCGTGGAGGTTTCATTTTGTTCGTTTACTCGTCCCGGGAACAAGTAACTTCATTCATCGTTCATCCGTGTGCTTGACAGCGTTAGTCGGCGTTCACACTGATAGCACTTTGCAAGTCGCTCGTTTTTAATGAGAGTTGGCGATGCGCGTTAGACTGTTGATGATGCGACAAAGTTGAGTTCTTCGACTTTATGCAAATGCGTAGTGGTGAGGTGACAACCAATGGGAGTCTAGACTGTGATTTGTCACTTAGTTGGATACTGTGGTTGAGTAGATACGACTACTTCTAGCAACCTCTAGTAAAGCAACCTGGTGACCTCCGGCGTTTTCATCAATGACAGTGTGAAGGCCGTTTTAAGAAAGGGAGACATTGCCTCTAGGGGGCGTTTGTACACGACACCACTTTTTAAAATAAAATTTGGGCCTTCATTTGCACAACAATAGCATATTGGGGACCTGAAAACGCACGATTTTAAAAATAAATTTCATTTAAATAATGCCGTTATCGTAAACTACTAAAATGCGAATTTGTATGGTCTGTGTTTATATATGGCCATAGGCGAGTACATGACAGCCAAAACAACTGTACCGTATGCGCACAGGTACATAGTGTTCTTTTACGAAGTAATATTGCCATCTACTGGCCTAGCATGAATATGCCATTTTTGGTCGGATCAATATTGTACACGAAATATTTTGAAAAATGTATCATCGTCTCCCATCGCAGAGTTCTTACTCTTATGGTCCACGGCAAAGCAACCGTAAAAATCTGACGATTTTGGTACCGTTCTTCGAATTGGAAATTTTTAATCCATAGAGTGACGGCGAGTGTAACCATTTAAAGCGGATCGGACTTTTAAGAAAGGTGGGCTTTGTCTTTTTTTAAGGAGTAATTTGTTGATCATAAGCCATAGTTTACGCATTCGTCGAACGTAACGTCATCCTTCATTTTCATTATCAGCTAAACTGAATGTAGGGGGAAAAAAAGAATAAAAAACTGAAACTCTTAACACACTAACTTTTTATGTAACTATACATACTTTAGGACAAGTTATAGATTATTATATTAATGTGTTCTTAAATCTATATACACTCAACAGTCACAGTGCATTGTATATAATGTTTTGTATAGTTATATACTTATCTTCTGGAAGGAGATGTACATCTCCTCCTCATTTGATTCAGGGAACAAACATTTCAGTGCAGTATATTTAGACTCCTGTATTTGTATAGTTCATTCTTTCCGTTTGCTCACGCGTTTCTTTTATCGTCCACATACAGGAATGGTAGTTAGTCTTGAAGTGAGCTACACAAAGATTAATTTAAGTTATCGTAAGGCATCTAATGCTGCAGTGCTGCAGACGGTTGTGTGTTTTTTTTTCCACAGAATATATATATTAAAAGGAAACGCAAACTTTTTAAGGTGGAACTGTATATAGCGTCGTACCCATTCCACGATTAGATTTCTTTTCATTATGGTCGAAGAACAGGATTTTAAGTATTTATTACGACGACAAGAGTCGGTGGTGTAAATTAATTTTCCCCGTGGAATAAAAAAAATGGTTATCAGCCAGGTTTTAGCTATTGCTCGTTATTTTTGCTTGCTTAATGTACATGGACTTTAAGTTTAGAAATCAGATGGTTGTGAACACTGGATCTCTATCGGACGACGTCCAAAAATCATCCTTATTCGTTACGATGAGGAAACGCGCCCTGGGTGTGCTTTTGCTGCAACTGCTTTTTCTTAACGATAATGATGTTTAATCCTATTATAATTTCTCGTGTGAAGTGAAACGTCTCCGTGGCTGTGAGCTGGTTGTGTAAGAGTGTGTGGAATTGCTTGAGGTTCTAATTTGTTTTTATTTATTTCGTTTCGCTCATGCATTTTGTGAATAAACCATTTCTTATACACTAAATCATGCGATTTCTACGAGACAAGCCTCCGAGTAGTGGTTTTTCTGTGAAATGAACGAAAAAAGAAAAGAAAAAAAAAAACCTTAAACCATTTCTCTATTTATCTTAAATCCTATTATTAAGCCACAACTACGAATCCCTCAGGGAACAAACGACACTGATTCAATCTATTCAGGTACTTTCTCTAGATTCTGCGGCCTAGCTGTTAAAATATGACACAAATCGTACATATTTTTTTGACGAGAATAAAAAAAAAACGACAATTTGCGCGAAAGAAAACGGTCGCTCGTGACGAAAGTCATTTTTAACCTGTTGTCGCCTAGTTTCTTTTCCTCTGTCCTTTTTAGTTTTTGTATTCTTTGTATCCAGACTTAAGTACAATATATACTAAATGAATGTCAAGCTGAAACTTCAGGTGAAGAGCAACACTCAGCCAGGCAGTGCTTTTCATTACAATTTCCTCAGCACACACTGTGCCTCGAATGCCTGAAGACAATACAACTCTATAGCGACAAACACCACGTCGAAGCCCTCACTGACCGTGGTTGACCGGCACTCCTATACAGATGTACCTCTACAGCGCAAAGGCCTGATCTTTCACATTTGAAAATTGGTCGTTTCAGTCTCTCTTTTTAGCATGAAAGTATTTCAGCGAGGAGAAGAAACGTAACAACTGCCTCTCCATATTTGAATATTCTTACGTTGCCGTCTGTTGTGTTTTTGCGAGCTTTTAGGTGCCTACTACTATTATTATTGTCAAAAAAAGCTCTGGTAATTAGCGAAGGACTGTCTCTGTTTGGTCTATGAAGATTAGGGCAGCGTTTACTCTTCGGTCAGTCTCGGTTTCGAGTTCTCTCTCAGACATTCCCGTTGTTCTTGTTTAGTTGTTTTTTAAGTTGCCTGATGTTGGTGGCTTTGTTCGCTTGGATTTTAAAAGCTCAGCTTCGATTTAAGTCAAGAATTGAAATACTTACATGTTAACTCCTTTAATATGAGACTGAACGGGTTTTTTTAAAAAGCGCGCAGGTTTGCCAGTGTGGGATAAGGTGCTGCTTTTTTTCCGAATCTTCTCCGTTTTCGATATACCTCAGACCATCTAGATCGAAATGAGTGCTTTTTACGAAACGGCATCAACACACTGGTTCCTCCGAGTCGGTCCAATTGTTGAAAGACAGGCGCTCCAAAACTGGAATAGACCTCATTTCAATATATACTGTTTACTCTTTGACAAAAAACATTGTATAGTTTAATATTTTCTTGTACTGTAGATTTATTTATGTATATTCATTTGTTCTTTTGTTTTTGTACTGCGTGTTTGACTTTTATTCTAGACTATTATCGATGTCCGTGTTAGAGCACTTACGAGGATCACGATTATTTTATTTTTTGTTCGATTGCACTATTTGTTTTGTTTTTCGTTTTCTGTTTGAATGCAAAACTATTATTTTTGAGCTGGGCTAATGAATAATAAAAGCTGTCTCCTAATGTATGTGATTTTTCAAAAAAAAAAATGAAAAGGAAAAAATTGATTAGATTTTCTGTGGTCTAATTTAAAAACAACAAAAAAAAATTATAAAAGTTTTCTCTTTCTTTTTAATTTGCATTGACCGTTAAGCAAAATGCTGATTAGATCCGTCTTTGTGCATGTGTGGAGTTTTACTGGTTATATTTTACCCATTAGGAAAAAAAATGCCATTTTTCAACACATTTTAATTGTAACATTGTGCAAGTTAGTATTCACTGGATGCTAGAACCTTCTTATGAAAACTACTATTCTTCTAATAAATTTTTGTTGTGAAAATGAACCACTGAGTCTGATTCATTGTGTTTGTTTGCATGCCTTTACTCTTACTTCTTAAAGAATGAAAGCAGGGAAAAAGAATACTTGCATGTATATTATATATACTTTAAGCCCAACATGGATAGACAAAATAAACACTGCTTTCAATTTTGCCAACAAAACAGGGTTCACCTTTTCAAAGAGTCTCTACAGACTTCAGTGTTCGGTCAAATCTTTTACCAAAACACACATTTTTTTTCCCTGCTGAACAGAGTTACTCAATATAAACTGGGGGGTGGGGTGGATGGATGGGAGTGATTTGAATTACAATGGATGGAAAGAACGATTAATGGGATGGATGGATGGATGGAATGGTGGATGGATGGAGTAATTTGAATTACGATGGATGAAAAGGACAATGTGATAGATGGATGGAGTACTTTGAATTAAGATGGATTAAAAGAGCGCCTAATGGGATGGAATGATTAATGGATGGAAAGATGGATGGATGGAATGATTGATGGAATAAATGATTGATTGATTGATTGATTGATTGATTGATTGATTGATTGGTGTATAGATTAATGGATGGAATGATTGATGCAATGATTAATGGATGGATGGATTGATTAATGGATTGATTAATGGATGGAATGATTGATTGATTGATTGATTGATTGATTGATTGATTGATTGATTGATTGATTGATTGATTGATTGATTGATTGATTGATTGATTGGTGGATTGATTAATGGATGGAATGATTGATGCAATGATTAATGGATGGATGGATGGATGGATGGATGGATGGATGGATGGATGGATGGATTAATGGATGGAATGATTGATGGATGGATTGATTAATGGATGGAATGATTGATGCATGGATGGATGGATTGATTAATGGATGGAATGATTGATGCATGGATGGATGGATTGATTAATGGATGGAATGATTGATGGATTGATTAATGGATGGAATGATTAATAGAATGATTGATGGATGGAATGATTGATGGAATGATTAATGGATTGATTAATGGATGGAATGATTGATGGATTGATTAATGGATGGAATGATTAATGAATGGAATGATTGATGGATGGGAGTGATTAGAATTATGGTGGAGAAAAAGAACGATTAATGGGATGGATGGAATGATTGATGCATGGATGGATGGATTGATGCATGGATGGATGGATTGATTAATGGATGGAATGATTAATAGAATGATTGATGGATGGAATGATTGATAGAATGATTAATGGATTGATTAATGGATGGAATGATTGATGGATGGAATGATTGGTGGATTGATTAATGGATGGAATGATTGATGGATTGATTAATGGATGTAATGATTGGTTGATGGAATGATTGGTGGATTGATTAATGGATGGAATGATTGATGGATTGATTAATGGATGGAATGATTGATGGATGGAATGATTGGTGGATTGATTAATGGATGGAATGATTGATGGATTGATTAATGGATGGAATGATTGATGGATTGATTAATGGATGGAATGATTGATTGATGGAATGATAAGTGGATTGATTAATGGATGGAATGATTGATGGATTGATTAATGGATGGAATGATTGATGGATTGATTAATGGATGGAATGATTGATGGATTGATTAATGGATGGAATGATTGATGGATTGATTAATGGATGGAATGATTGATGGATTGATTAATGGATGGAATGATTGATGGATGGGAGTGATTTGAATTATGGTGGAGAAAAATAACGATTAATGGGATGGATGGATGGGAGTGATTTGAATTAAGATGGATGAAGAGAGCGATTAATGGGATGGAATGATTATTGGATGGAAGGATGGATGGATTGATTAATGGATGGAATGGTTGATTAATGGATGGAATTTTGGATGGATGGAATTAAAGATGAAAGGAATGATGGGTGGCTTGATGGATAGAAGGATGGATAGAATGATGGATGGGATGACTGGAATGATGGATGGAAGAAATGATGGAGGGAATGAAGGATGGATGGATTAAATGGTGGGTGTATGGGTGGAATGAGGGATGGATGGAATGATGGGTATCCGCTTTGTAAAACATGTCGGAATAGTTGGCGGTTCATTCCGCTGTGGCAACCCCTGATAAGTAAGGGACTATGCCAAAGGAAAATGAATGAAAAATTAATATTTGCCTTATGTTTTTCTGAAATAACTTACTGTACGTCTGAGACTGGATTATATGCCAAACACTGACCTTTCAGTTTTGGCTGCTTTGTTGGTTTAAGATTTCCAGTTATGTTAATGTGCCATTTAGGTAATAACCAGCCTGCGAAATCCAAGATGTGTTAAATAGCTACACCATTTGCGATAAATCACAGTGTTGCTGTACAGTCCAACCTCAAAGGCATTACATCAGCAAAATCATCTGACATCACCCATTCGCGATTGGACCACATTCGAACAATACCAACACACTCCGCTCGCACCACTAAGGGTCTGCATTGTTTTAAATTGACACATGTCAGTGGAGTGGAAAGGTCAGGTCCATAATCACGGAGTCTTTCCAACTGCGCGCAGCTTCAGGCGCTCAGCAAGTGTCCCCATTACTGAATAACAACTGCAGAAAATGGATTCACTTAAGAAACTGAGGACAATTCGCGAAAGAATTCATGTCCTCAGTCATACAGGGAGCATTATACTTTCACAGGTGGGTTCAAGAAAGAAGTCTATTATGGCCCTTTTTAACATCTGAAATGATTTCACCAGGATTGGTGGGCTTTCTAGCTAGTGGATCTTGACATTTATGCGTTTATAAACCCACTGCTAAGGTTTGACGGCTGATTTGGCCAATTACAGCTCAGGATTTTGTTAAACCATTGTTTTACAGTTTTTCTCAGTCGCTTTGGTGCGTTCCTCACAACACTATTTACATTTGCACAACTGT